>NW_016107381.1:7640844-7685767 GCF_001604975.1 Cebus imitator | reverse complement strand
GTTCAAGTGATTCTGCCTCAGCCTCCTGTGTTCATGTATTTATATAGGATTCAGATTTCAATCCTGCTCTAATTGAAATGATCAGCAAAAGCTGTTTTTAAAAATGATTCGAAAGCAAAAAAAATTTCTGTAGCTTGCTCTGGAGACCAACAGTAACAACCCATGAGATGGAGATGGGAGCCCGCAAGATGACTTAACATGAACCATTTCAAAGCAACAATTCCTTCCAGGTCAAAGTCATCTCTCCTGTTTCCATAGAGTCTGTTTCTTTCATTTCCCTTTTTCTCAAGAGGATGGCAGGATGAAAAAACACTGGAAAATCTCAATGATGTGTGTAAAGTCATTCTCTGGTCCCTCTAGCATCCTCTCTGAAGTGAGTGATCTAGCCTGTAATCCCAGAGCTTTAGGAGGCTGAATTGGGAAGATCCCTTGAGCCCTAAAGTTCAAGGCTGCATCAAGCTATGATCACACCACTACACTTCACCCCGAGTGACCAAGTGAGATCCTTTGTTTATAAATCAGTGTAAATGATCTGAATTTTTGAGGTACCCTGCTATGGAGTCTGCCTTAGAGTGGTTGATCATGCCTCCTCTTGATTAGGAGGGCCACTGTCTAGCACTCACTTCTACTATTTCTAGTCATTTGCCTCCAGTGAAAAGCTCCCCACTCCCTGAAGGCCCCTGTCCTACTCTCAGGCCTCTGCAGATCATCAGCTGTGTGTGCACCTTGCTGTCTTCCTGCCAAAAGCACATGGAAACTCCAGGTATAATTGACAATGCCATCTGTAGGGGTGTATCAGTCTGTTTTCACGCTGCTCTATAAAACCACCTGAGACTGGATAATTTATAAAGAAAGGAAGTTCAATTGGCTCACTAAAGTTTCACATGGCTGGGGAGGCTGCAGGCAACTTACAAGCATGACAGATGGCAAAGAGGAAGCAAGGCGTATCTTGCGAACGAGAGAGCAAGAGTGAAGGGGAAACTGCCACTATTAAACCACCAGGTCTTGAGAGAACTCACTATCAAGAGAACAGCAAAGGGGAAATCTGCCCCCATGATCCAATCACTTCCCACCAGGCCCCTCCCCTGACGTGAGGGGATTATGGTTTGATATGAAATTTGGGTGGGGACACAGAGCTAAACCCCATCAAAGGGTTTGAACTCAGGGCATTATTTCAAAACTTTTCCTAAAAGACCATCTTTCCCATGTGCTTTGTATGGCTTTCATGCCATCTGGGAAATTGTACAAAGGTGGTGCCCTCACTGGAGGGCTTCGATACAGTTTGTTGCTCACATTCGCCTTTCATTAAGTCTCATGGGCATGGAGCGTACCGGGTCTTCTCTCTAGGTCCAGTTCTGGGCACTTAACCTAGGTATTCAACTACCACTCCTTGCACTCCCACCTTCCTTTTCAGCAGAAATCTTTTTGCTTTCTTTCCAGATAGAGCTATCTCCTACAACCTGCCCAACCCTATAGTATCAACTTATGGTGAAATCCCACACCCTGAATCATCCCAGCTTAGGAGGTCTTGCAATGCAAAAGCAAGGTTTGGAATTCAGCATATCCTTTTATTGCCAGAGTCTGTTCCTCTGTCAAAGCTATTTCATCACCGTGAACTTAAAAATTTTAGTTCAAAGACAACAGCAGAATACTAATGCTGGTTTTTCCCTCATCTTTCAACGATACTAGTTTTCCTTGATGCAGCAGATGCCTTTGGTGTCATAGGGAAAACATGACACTGTTGGGGCACTTACTGTGTGCTAGGCTTTCTTTTAAGCAATTTATATTTACTCAATTCTTTGAGGCATCGTAGGAGACAAGTACTATTATTACCCCCATTCTGTAGAGGTCACTGAAGCTTAAATGGGTTAGACAGCTTGGTTAAGTGCACTCATCTAGCAAGTGATAGAGCTGGTGTCTTCAGGAAAGAAGACAACAGCAGCAGCCATCCAAGAGCCAGAAGGACTTCTTTTTTGTTTCCTACATAATTTACCATGTACTAAAGAATTAAGTAGTTATTCTCATCCTTTGGGCTCCACACTTTTACAGTGGAAAGTTCACCTTCATTCATCTCTCGTATAAGCCAAAGAGGAGCTACTTAAAGTGGGAAAGCGTGAAGGGGTGTCTGGGGATGTCCAGGGATTAGGATACAGACTGGTCCACTTTACCTCTGCCAAAGCCACTCTACTGAGCCTAATTCTTATCAGAACCCAATTTGAATAATTCCTTCCTGTGGGTGGCCTCCACATTAACAAAGTATCTCCTGAGCATATGTCAAAATCAGATTGCCTGGACTGAGCTGTATCATAGAGCATCCATTTCAGTTTTTGAGTGGATGGGGTCCCTGGGAGTGCACACCTGAGAAATGGGATCTAACTTTGTCATTTCATTCCACTTGACTCGCCATTTCCCTCCACTTTTGGAGGCCTCTGGGGGTCTTTTGATGCAGAAAGTGCCAAGTGGAAGCAAACACACTGTGTTCCAAGGACACCTTGTTTCTTTGGCTGTTGTGTTGTCTTGGTTTGCCATTTTGTAAAAGTATGTGTTTTTTCCTTCACCAGTTGAAACACCCTTTTGAGCTATTAACCGTTTGGTCCTGGACAGCTTTTCTGCATCCAGCTCTGACCCACAGTCACTTTCTGATAAATCTGAAATTAGAATCTGGAGTGTCGGCTCACACGCTTTAGAAGGCAATGACTGTCGTGGTCCCTAATACATCCAGAGCATTTGGTACACGTTGAGCCATATAATAAGCACTCGACTTGTACTTTCTTGAATTAACTCATGGCATTAAGCTTATGCTTTTAACAAGCGATACATTAATTATCCTAAAAAAAAGATGTGGTCTTATATGTTTCATCTACAAGGAGGACATTTTTGATTATGGATTTTGTTTACAAATATTCAAACAGGGAAATTTAGTGATTTGATGAACCATGGAATCATTTGCTTGCTCTGCCCAATTTCAGTTACTCTTGTCCAGTGTGTTAAAGATGCCTTTGGCAGTTTGACACTTTTACATTTTAAATATGCCAACTCAGTTTCCATTGTAAACCAGGAACCATAAGGGTTCCAATTTGATAGGGGAAACTTAGTTACCTTAAAATACATACGCCAAGTATATAAGGAAATTCAAAGAAAACTTATAACCTAGAAGATATTCAAGTTTTCTGTATTTACCAATATAGTTTTCTCTGAAGATAAAGTCATCAACTGGCTGTGTTTGTGTATCATTAAAATGGCAAGTGATATGACAAGCAACTATTTGTAGTTCCTCAGAAATTTGGAGATATTCACTAAACTTGTATCACTAATTACAGCTCCCTTAAACCTAAAATGCAAATAGTTTTGATTTTTTCACACCTAGTTGTCCTTATAGTAGCTTGTAAGTTAACTGCCATTTAAAAAAATCCTCTTAATCACATCAGTGTTATTTCAACTATGTCAATTCAGTGTTCAAAATGCTAGAGGTAAGAGACAATTTCAGCATGAAGTTGTGTCCAATTCGTCTACATCGTAGTATTTAAGTCTGCTTTTTCGCTTGCACTGGATTTGAAAGATTATCAAGGAAAAGATAGAGTATTAAAATACATGAGCTATTTAGACCTAATTTTGTTATCAAGAGTTACCCAAAATGGAAACATCATTCTTTGAGAAAACAATGTCCCTCTAATGTCACTACGATCTAATTTTTTTTTTTAGATTCGGGGTGTAAATACGCAGGTTTCTTACATGGGCGTATTGTGTGATGCTGAGGAGGTTTGAGATAGGAATGATCCTGTCACCAAGGTAGTGAGCATAGTGTATTGTTTCCTAGTTTATACATCATTTCTCCAACAATATTCAGTGTTCGAGTAACTAAGTAGATACTAGCAATTAAACTCAACTTTCTCAGACTTACCTGGGCAGAGGGCAAGTGAGAGGTTGAGTCGATTCAAAACCAGCTTAGCAGGAGAGGCGAGCCACAGAAGTGACAGGGAAGCTACAGGTTACTACAGATCTGTGAACTCAGCCAAGCACAGTGGTGGCAGGGATCACCTGCTACAAAAACATTTTTTAGGTGCATACTCATGGGTATGGGCAGAAAACTCAAGGACTTTATTTGTGAAATGTATAAAAGTTATTTCAGTTTCTGCTCTGTGGAAAGTGTGAAGCGTTCCAACCAAGGGTTTTCATGTAGATTTTTTGGCATCCATGCTACAGATTGCCAAACGTCTAAGTCTGATCCTGACACTGAATTTTTAAAGAATTGGGTTAGATTTCAATATCTGTGCTTGTTCCATTTTGCTTTTATACACAAATGTTTAATTCACTGCATAATCATGTCACAGGTAAATTGTGCGTTAAATATTTTAAACACTTCACTGATTCAGCCATTTTGTCACCTAGTGGCTGTATTAAAAGTTGCTAATGTATTTAAGAAAGACATAGCAATCTTCGTGTATCACTAATTCCTTATCTTATTTTTTTTTCAGCCATTTGATTACTATCCCTGGGAAAGGCATGATCCTTCATATAAATGCCATGTCATCAGAGGGATACCATTGCTCTGTCAAACAAATTTTCATAAGAAAATAAGATGGACCAAAAAATCAAAACAAAACAACACACTAATCTCCTGATTTTCAGTTGGTATAATCTCTAAAGAAAAAGCTGCAAAGCTTTCTTTGCAATTTACAATGTCTTTTGAAAAGGCCACAACTCATCACAATGCCACATTCGCTTTTTCTAATGACTTAAAAGTTTGTTTTTAAAATTTCTCATCTGACATGGAGCTCCAGGACATTAATGTGGCCACATACACTAGTGGTTTAGGACAGTGACTCTGTCTGGAGGGTAGAGATCCCTTCTGCCTTCCAGGACCCCAGATAAGCATGGAAACAGAAACAGGTCAGGAGGCACAGCTGACTTAGGAGCACTGAAACTGAACCACAGTTTCTCTGTTTCAGCGGTGGTGAGGGGAGTGAGTGTCCATCACTTCATGGAAGGCAGGCTTAAAAACTCAGGGATTCTTTGTCTTTGTTTTGCTGTCATCAAGATACTGTGTTTATTAATTTTTTTTTTTTAGATTTGGGGTATAAATGCGCAGGTTTTTTACATGGGCATATTGTGTGATGCTGAGGAGGTTTGAGATAGGAATGATCCTGTCATGAAGGTAGTGAGCAGAGTAACCAATAAGTGAATTCATAGCCACTGCAGTGTTTCCAAAAAGGTGCTGTGAAATAGTATCAGGGGATGGGGTATTTTACCCCAAAGAAGGTATCTGAATCCATAACTCTAACCATATCCCTGTAACATTCAGAAAGCACAGCTGCATTTAGTGTTGCTTCTTTCATTTTTATGAGCGATTTCCACTGGGATCTGTGGATACTGTTATATCATGGACCATTACTTCCAGGGGATTTATTCCATGGCTGGATTAATAATGATTAGTCCGAAATCCTTGAATGACCCTGCCATACCAACATGGTCATCTCCCTTTCCCCACCCACAACTTTCTCTATGTTTTGGTTGCAATCCTTTTCTTCCCTTCTTCTTCTAACTCTGTTTTAGTGCATGATGTTCCATCAAACTAGAGGACCCGTCTTGTTTTTGCCTTGAAATTATACTTTGTGTTACTTCTTCAATGGAAATGAGAAACAACAAATTTACACACAACCCCATTATTTGCTGTTGTAATACCTTATGAGGTAGTGAGAATCACTACAAATAGATCAATTGTCATTAAGTAAGAAAGTTTAATGTCTTCCTCCATGGCAGAACACAAGCTTCTTGTAAAGAGGCTCACCATGTGTTCCCATCACTGCACATGCTTCCACCAAGCAAATCCTCTGAGTATTAGCTCAGTACTCATCAGTGTCTTCAACTATGCCGAGAGCCAGGAGAGGACAGGGCTTCCTTGCCCATATTTTCTTCACCGTTTCAACTAGGAGCAGGTCACAGTCATTGAAAGGAGAGTAGATCCACAACGAATATTTAACGAATGAATGAAACTTAAACTCAGGCTCACTGCGACTGCCCTAGTTCAGACGTTAATGGTGTTGTATTGGAGCACTCAAGGATTTTCCATCCTTACCACTATTGATATTTGGGCCAAATGTTTGATTGTGGTGTGCGCATGTAGGGGGAGGGAGGCCATTCCATTGACTGCAGGTTGTATAACTCTATCCCTGCCTTCTATTCACTAGATGCCAGCAGCACCTCCCTCCAGTTCCATCAAAAATATCTCTAGATATTGCCAAATGTGATCTTGGGTATCAAAATTTCACACTCAAAAAGCAGTAGGATAAAGCAATAATCTGGTATTTGTCTTCCCTCTCCTAATAATCTATCACAATACCAGTGACTCAGTGACAATTTCTCTAGAAAAATGCCAATAATATCTCTAACTACCTTTTACTGAGTTATCACATGCATAGAATTTATATTTTGCACTTTAAATAATGGCATTGCTGAAAGCAGGTCCTGACATATGAGCACTGTACTGTCTCTACCATGAATTGCTACTCTGACTTTTGACAAGTGCATTGGCCTCCCTAGATTCTAAGCTCCTCATTTCAAAAGCTAGGCTTAATGATTTAAAATATTCTTTTACTCTAAAATCCTCCGATTCTTTATGTAATTCAGTTGCCTACACAAATTGGCAAACACTATCCTTTGCATGATGTTCAGGCAGATATATTTTAGGTGTTTAAAAGAAATCCTATCCATCTGCTCCAGAATGCTTTCTAAGAACTCAGTCTGATCTAAGTATTCTTTTGGGTTACTGTGAAACCCTATGCAAAATTTCGTACATTTTATTTTGAAAATAAAGTTATTTTCAGACTAGATCTTTAGTGACGCTGTGTTGTTGGAAGAGGAGACCCTGAATCTTACTATCTATTTTGTGACCTTGGGGAAGTGGATTAGCTCCCTAAACCTAATTCTCTCCCTATGTAGATTAAGAATAATAAGTGTGATACTGTGGTTTCTGGAATTTGACAATGCCTGCTACATACTAAGTGTTCAAGACAATTTAGCGTTTTCTCTAACTCTAAGCACTTTTTAGCAATAACCACTGTACTTTAAATCAGGAGCATTTTTTTCCTTAATGCCACATAGAAGAATTATTCACCTTGCCCTCAATGACATCATTTATTGGACGTACTGTAGTATTTGTGCTTTTCAGTGGGCATATCTTAGAAGTCTCCAATATAGAAGCTCACTATAAAATTTCAATTAACTATCACTGGTGTCCACGCACATGTATATGTATGCAGTATATACTTGTTTTAATTGACAAAAAATGTAATCTGACTAACTTATATAGAAGCCAACAAGAACCACTTGTTTACAATCTAGATGGAAGATCTAAAAAACAAAGTTATCCCAATTTGCATAGAATGTCCTTTGGTTTTAACATTTAATATTAGAACTCAAAGGAGCTGAATAATAAAATATGGCACTATCTCATTTGGCCAGTCCCAAAGGGGCATACATTTATTCATATTTTCCAAACTAAACAAATTAAGGCCTGAAGATGCTACAATACGACCTGGAACTAACTTTATTTTTCCCCAGGCTGCTATAATTACACTCTTAAAATATAATTAGTTGAAGCAATTCATATGCAAAGCACATTGTAGCATACATGCCTTTACACTGTCATGTGGTTGCTTAGCTCATACACACTAACTTATTAATAACCTATTATCATTAAAGACCATCTGAGCACATGTAACAAAATGTTGATTTAAAATGTGTCAGTACATGCAGAAACAAAATTAATGTGATTAAAAAACAAAATGCAATTTAAAGTAAAATGTATTCAATGATTAGTTCTCCAGTTGGTCTGAACAATAGATGCAGGGATCATTTCGAAATTTAGAAATGGCCTCCGCCTATACCAATTATATTAGAATATCTGAGGGAAGATTTCTGCATAGCAATATCTGGGCTGCCCAGGTGATTTTAATAGCCATATTGGAGAAATAATGAGCTAAGTTCATCTAAATGGTATTTTCAGGAATGTAGAAAAAAAGATATCCAAATCCCAAATACACTATGATCAAGTTTCCTTACTAAAGGAAATTATACCCACGGGGTTAGCCATCAAGGTAGACAAGCCGCGCTCTTTTGGTTGCTGGCCTGATTGTCTAATATGTTTCGGTACGAGGAGTCACCTTCAGTTTTAAAGCTTTTGCCAACTCCTGAAAGAGATGAAGTTTTAAAGTTTCATGAGAAACTGGTGTAAGAGGAGTCTTGTGACAATCTTTATGTCTCTGTATCCCCAGTAATTTTGAACTCAAAGACAAACATTTGTCATTTGTAGATGTTTAAAAATACAACAAGCCTCCAGCTTCTCTGATATGGTTTTTCATGGGAAATACTTCATTGTTCCATAAAAAAGCAAAAGTGTTATTTTCCTATCACTGGTATGATTTCAGCTCAGAAAACAGAGGGTGAGAGCTTTCCAAAGGGACCTGAGGGAGTAGAAATGAGAACTATGTAACAGAAACCAGATTTATTAAACACAGCCACATGGCACCCACCTGGCTGGAGAAATTTGGATAATGGTTTGCTTACTACACATTAAAAACCTCAACTAGTTTGCTATTTTTCAGTGTTAATTTTATTATAATGAAGACTGCCAAGGGAAACTAATTTCTTAATTTAGGATTTGGGAGAATTCTACAAGAGGTATACTTAGTGTATTTTAGGAAATGCTAAAAACACAAGAACAGCAATTAATCACCTCACTCCTGCAGATGGAATTAAAGTTATAGTCATGGTATTTTCATTCTTTTGCAGAAAGTATCAAAAGGAATCATCACATACATTCTATATAGCCACACCATGTAAACTAGATATATTCAGTACTTAGCAATTGTGTAATAAAAAATACTTGCAAACATTGTGCATTGTTTAAGAGAGATTACAGGTATAGTGTCAATACAGGCTCTTAGTGAGGTATTTGCTCCACAACTTAACCCAGAATGTTGGAAATTTGGGGGAAAATATTTGACCTCTCTTCTTTTGGGTATGTCATATTGGCCCAGCCTATTAGCCTTCCTGCAGTACCTATGATGGCAAGCTATGCACCTGCAAGGCCATTTAAATCTGCTAGCTTTTGTCTGGCTAGTCGCTTATTTCAGTTCTCAGCTCACAAACAAGCTCTACAGGGCATCCTTCTAACATTGTTTTTATTCACAGCAGTTATTGTGATAATCTTACTGATTATCTTTATGCTCTAGCTCCCCCTACTAGAACGTGATCTCCAAGTAAACAGGTGTTTTGTCTGTCATGCTCACAATTCCTGACAACACTTCCTGTGTATACACACACATTTATGTATATAATTTGGTAAGTAGATCAAAGAAAACACTCCTGCTGTGGTGGATTGAAGAAATGGCTGTAAAATCCCCTTTCCTTTACCTACTACACCCTTTTTCAATCCAATTTTGCAGCTCTTCCCCATTTAGAAGTGCAGTTAGTTTTCCATTGCTCGAATCTAGGCTGGTTCTGTTACTTGCTATGACAAAAGCGAGTCACATAAAACACTTTAAGACACTGAAAATCCCTCTGTCCTCTTAGGAACCGGAGTTATCCTGTTGCAGGACCAAAGAATTCATGGAGGAGAAGTATAGCCTGTAGCCAAACAAAGCAGAGAAGGAGGGCTGCTTACTTCACCTGGCGTCACCATAAACAGGTGAGAGTAATCCAACAAGACCAGAGAACTACCCAACTGACCCATAGGTTTAAGAAAGCATTGTGGCTTCAAAATGCTAACTTTTAATGGGGATGTGGGAGGCTGCAATAGTAAAAATCTAAGACATGTGGTATTGGCACATAGGTGAACGATCAATAAGAACAGTATTAGCCAGGGCTGGAGAAAAACTGGGAAGAAACTTGGTTAACAAAACCTGGAAAAGTGGTCGCAAAATTTTATCAAATTCTGGAAAAAAATTTGACCTGTGGTTGATAGTGAAAAAACAGTTGCCAAAAGTTGTCACTTGTGGCAAGTGGAAAAAAGCGACCATGTACTTAATGAAGTGCTGGCATTAGAAAATTAATGCAGAAACAGAAAACAAAATACCGCATATTCTTATTTATAAGTGGGAGTTAAACACTGAGTTGTGACATGGAAATTGCCCCATAAGCTGCATCCCTCGACCATACCTCAGCTTTCGGTTGAAACGGCTCTCTGTAACCCTAATATGACAGTCAAGCAGTCCAAACCAACGCCATTTTGGCCCCTGCAACTTGTAGTAAGGTCTGTAATTTCTACCCTACCCAGACAACATGTAAACTAACGCTTGACTTCTGTGAACCACTTAAGTAACAATGGGAACGTCCAAAGCCCCTCGCCCCCACCCCCACCCAGGAGGTGATTGATGGGCATAAAAGGTCTTGACACCCTCCTTTCGGGGCCATGGGTTAGAGAGATGTGAGTCCTCCGTGGACGCCGGCAATAAAGACCCTGTAATTTGGGCTAGTCTTTGTCTCAGAGGTGATTTCTCTTTCACTCGGTTACAGCAGACTACATACAAACACAAGGAAGGGAAAAATAATCACTGGGGGTTACTTCAGAGTGGAGGGTGGGAGGGTGAGAATTAAAAAGCTGTCAAATACTATGATCCTTACCTGGGTGACAGTAGTTTGTCCCCCAAACCCCAGGGACACGCTATCCATGTAACAACCTTTATCTAACATACCACCTGAACCTAACAAAAATTAGAAAAAAAACCTGAAACAAAAGAAAAAAATGTCACTTAAAGTGTTTTCTTCATTTGAGAAGCTTCGGCAAAAGTAAATGACGCTGAAAATAAATTCAGCACATCTGAGCGAAAACTCAAGTCATAGATATACATTCTGATGTTGGCCAATCACAGCTGACAGGCTTTGTGAGGGAGATGCAAAGATCAAATTGACCGCATCTGGTTTAATTTCAGCTTCTCAATCACTTGCCAACTGAGAGATTTAAAAGATTTTACTCTCATCTTTTAACTTTCCTAAAAGCAATCAAATTTGACAGTTTTAATTTCACACACTTTAGTATTTTAGAATTACAAATGTAGTTCTTTAGCCTTAAAGCTTCATCTTTATCAATTTCATGGTGTTGCCTGCTTGTTTACAAAGTATCTGTGTTTTGTTGTTTGCTTGCATTTACCAAGTGACTTCAATTGTTTGAGCATCTCAATGCCTTTTCCCTAGCAGTCTTTCATTTGGTTCTGTATGAAGCCTAGTCCTAAAATGACCCATAGTAGTACCTGTCTGCTGCTAGAGGAATAAAGAAAATGTGCTCAATTTTTTGTTTCCTCGTCAGTCAGGGCCATTGCCCAAGTATTACAAAAGTTGACATCTCCCAAAATTAGCTAAAAATACCAATTTAATCTAAGGATGTGGGGACAAACACTGGATGTAAAGCTTCAAAACTACCCTGGTGTTTTCACTGTTACCCATAGGTATTTATGTTATACAACAGCATATTAAAGAAATGATTTCTTTGGGGGCATCTTTATAAACACTAAAAGGCACGTAACTATAAAACATTTAAATAGGTATCTTTAAAACAAAAACAGAGTTGCACTGATAACAAGTCAATGTTTCTTAGAGTGATTCGTTTTCAAACAGATTAATTCCATTCTGTACCCACTCACTACAGAGTTAACCGTAACTTTTCCTAGTTTTTTTAAGAAGCAGAAAAGACTTGCCTTGTGTTAAACATCTATTTAAAGGTGTTTAAATCTTGTTAATATTAGCGTATAAAGTAGTTATGCTAGTAAGATCACGTCCTCATTCTGTTATGGGAAAAAAGGCCTTGAGTCAGTTGTCCAGGTCCTTGGTGTTTTGAGCAAAGAAGGTAGTAATACATGACCAGAGTCCCAGCTACTTGGGGAGCTGAAGCAGGAAAATTGCTTGAACCAGGGAGGTAGAGGTTGCAGTCAATTGAGATTGTACCACTGCACTCCAGCCTGGACCACAGAATGTTAACGGCATCTCAAAAAAAAACAAAAAAAACAAAAACATGCACACACACAAATGAAACACGGGAAGCAAGCAGCCAAAGCATAGATGAAAGTGTGAGCCCCCTCCACAGAGTCCAGGTGGACCAGGGAGCCGCTCGAGAGCATGGTTACAAAGTTTTCTGGTTATAAGTTTTCTGGACTCCTTTTGAGGCCCCTGTTGGCTACCCCTTTTCTGGATGAAGGATTTGTTCTGTGGCTCATAAGACGATGAGATAAACTGGGGCCCTATGCAGAGGAAGAGACGGCCTATGCATACCCCGTGGCTAATCCAGGTCAATTTCTCTCTGACACATGGTGGAAGCGGGAGAGTTTAGAGACAGTACCTTGGATTTTTTTGCTATTTGAGCAGGTGGGGGTCGGGGGGAGACAGGGATTTTTCTTTGGTTTCACTTTAGTGTTAATTGGCGTTAGGTCCCCTGCCTGGAGACTGAGGTGTTTTCCTTTTGATACAGCTTTAGAAGGTTAGCACTAATTGGCCTTAAATGCTCTACCTTCAGACCCTATTCTCCTGCCTCAATCCGACAGAAACCTGGAGTTTTATGGATGTTTTTATGCAATTTTTGTTTATGGTGCTTCTCATGGTAAACTGTTCCATCACCTTGAACACTATTGCCTATCTGCAATAGTACCTGTGTGCGCCGTAAGTATTTGAATGATTACAGATGGACATCTAATTTCCTACAGAAAAAAGAAAGAGCAAGAACCTTTAACATTAAAAGTGTGATAACGGTAGAAGAAT
Source organism: Cebus imitator (assembly GCF_001604975.1). Taxonomy (NCBI): domain Eukaryota; kingdom Metazoa; phylum Chordata; class Mammalia; order Primates; family Cebidae; genus Cebus; species Cebus imitator. Next base: position 7,673,020 of record NW_016107381.1, on the reverse strand, counting down.
AAGGCTTGGGGAGGCCGGGCACCCAACGCACAAGAAACTGCTTTCATCCTCGTCACTTTACTCATGTGAGCCTCAAGCTTCATTTGTATTATGAAAACCGAAGTTTAATTTTCAGATATCCTATTATTTCTGATATATACCTACTGACAAAACTCCTTCTTTTCAGGATCTTATGTTAACCTCTAGCCATCTTCTTGGTGTTTTATTTCCTTTTTCTATTTATTTCTTTTACGAGAGGTGGTATAGGTAAATCCCATCAACTCCACTGCAGATGGCACTAGGTTCAAGAGACCAAAAAAGAAACACAGAGCTAACAAGAAAGGCAGTTTTATAGGAGGCCTAGAAAGAACAAAGAGAACACGGTAGAGGAGGGCAGAGCAGAAAACCCGCAACTGACCAAAGGCAGGGGGTTTATATAGCCTTTCACATAGCCACGCCTCCCTATCACAGCCTCCACCTGGCAACCTTCATTTCAACCCATGACTCAGCGCCTCCATCCCCTGAACGGTCCTGTATTCTAAGGGAGGGCCTAGGGATTCAGATGTTCCTCATAGTCAAGGAATGAATCTTAGGGCTCACCACTCCTGGATTACCTAGCTTGGAGCATATGTTTAGATGCATCTGCCCTGCAGGGTCATTCTCAGGGTATACTTAAGTTATTGCTATCAGGTGCATTTACCATACTTAGTGTATGAGTCTCTTATCTGAAGATTCTGCCCTGACAGTAGTGTTTTTGCTAACATCATTATCAACTATTAATGTTTGGAAGAAATCTTGCAGATGATCCTTTCCATTGCCTCATTTATCTATGGTCTGAAACTCTGAAACAACATGAATTGTTGAAGTTTTCACATTGTATTGATAGAAAAGCCATGATTCTAGGTTTTATGATTTCCCACAGAGAGATCTTTCTATTCCTATCAACAGAACCAGGTTTTATAGTTAAGATTTGATTAACATCATGCTTTCTTCTTTCTGTCACTTGCTTTTTTCCCCCGCTACCTAGCTGATATTGTACCCTTCAATCAACAAAGACTAACCTAGCCCAAACAATAAAAAAAATATATACATACTACGGCTGTAATATGGTTATAATTGGTGAAAAATTCTTTAAAAATAATTCAACAGTAACCAAGAGAAGACTCTTACTGATCACAAAAAAATGTTTAGTATCTGAGTTTCAGCTACTATCCATGTGATATTGAAATGGTCTTAGCATAGACAAAAACTGTTATTCAATTACCGGGACATTTTACTTGTTGGAAAGCAAAGGGACGAAAATAAAATCTCACATCTTTCTTCAACCACATGAATCCCTCTGTTCTATAGAAATATGGGATCTAAACTCACAAAACATGTCGGTTTCTTTTATTAACATCACTGTACATGTTCATTTCCCCCCAGGGCTGAAAGTAGATGGCTATTTCACACTTAAAATTTTTACCAATGGCAGCTATTTTAATGAATTCACAGCTCAACACAATGGGGAATGTTGCTATAGTCTCTAATCATGGGCTGAATCTGTCAAAGAAAATGATGAGCAGCTGTTGGTAGCAAACATTATTTGCCACACTTGGTAGCTCCTTCCACATGCTGCTACCTGATTGCAAGTGGAGAATCACACAATTGTTGGGGCCAGCCACAGTAAATCAAGTAGAATGCTTAACCAGAACTCTTCCACACCTGCGACTCATTGAAAAGAAAGCATCATATTTTCCAGCTAGCAGTGATCAATACTGGTGCTAGAAACTGTTCATTAGAAAGGAAAACACTAAATATTTCTAAAATATCAGATATCATGAAAATATTAGAACTTTTACTCTATAAAATAATTGTGGGTTAAAACACCTTTGTTTTAGTCTTCAATGAAACACATTTTACATTTCTACGATACCTGAGCCTAATAATAAACAGTAAGCCATTTAATGGAAACATTAATCAATTTGATTGAAAGTGGCTCAGATTAGCATCACTGTTGTCAGAAAAAATTAAAAAAAGGTGATTACCAGCTAAAATGGGCTTACTGGATTAAAATTCGGCTCAGTTATAAAGCCAAGCACTAAATATTTTGCAGTCACCTGAAATCCTTGGTCACATGTCTTTCATCATTTCCTCCCCTATTGTTGAAGCAAACATCATTCTATTCTCTGATTTCCCAGTTTAAGTTCAAATTCAGTACTTTAGCTTTTAATTTTTTGCTGCATTACCATTGCACAACAAAATGTCAGCACTTGCAGGAGGCTTGCTAATTTTCTAATCTAACCACCTTATCTAACAGAAAGTAACCCAGAAATAGCAATTATTACACTATCATGCAGCCAACACAGAGCAGCACTGAAACTATACTCCAAGTTTATTAATGTCTGGCCCACACATCTGCCATCTTTTAAAATGTAATACTCTCATCTCCCCAGTCAAATTGTAAGGTCCCTATTTACCTAGGAAAAAAGCTATGCATAAAGCAGGTATTTAATACATGCTATGGCCTAATTCTGCTTTGTTTAAAAGTATGTTAGAGACCACAGTTAGAAAAAATCATTTCTATGAATTTTATGATTAACATAAATCCTGTCGTGACAGATTTTTTTAATATTTAAGATACCTGAAAAATGATCATTGTTGTGAGGTTTGACATAATCACATAGATTTCAAAATCTATTGTCAAATATCAAACAATAATTGGATAAAGACAGATTATGTGGATTATCCTACCTTACCAAATTCGTGTGAAAAACCTTTTCTCTGTTCACTGAAAACTTAATAGGGAAAATTATTTCTCCTAGGCATCTATGTTTCCAATCTCCCCTTTCAATGAAATTATATCTGGAAATTCTTTTTCCACATATATAAACCTCTCTTTTTCTTGTCGAATACAGACTACAGACTTGAGCCTTTTCACACCAGAAGAAAAACAGGTGTTAGAAATCACAGGCTTTATTTGTTAATTCTTCATTTAGATGCTTATTAAAAATTTAGAGTTCTTTTTACCATTTTGATAGGGATTAAAGCAAATTTCAGATTTATATATTTCTTGAAGCTATTTCATAAAATGTTAGTTTTTTCCTATCAGTTAACGCTAATAATGATTGCTTCTAAAACTAACCCTTTCCTTCACTTGGGAACCTCTCCTAAGAAAGGACAAGGTATTTCCATCTGAACTCTGAAATTAGTAAGACTGACTTTCACATCTATGACTAGGAAGCTTGTATCAGACTAAACATTTTTCAGGGGATATCTAGTGAAGATGGAAATAATAAGTAAAATGACTGTTTAAGGCATTGGAGATCAGGGAAGACAGCCAGAATCCTCGTGGCCAAGAGCTTGTGAGAAAGGAAGTATGCTGAGATGAATGTTGCATTGACCTCAGGATTTCACCTGATGTTCTTTTCTAATTCTTAAGTCAGGGTATGTGGTTGGGCAGAAACTAATGGCCTGGGACTTGCTGCACTGTCATGGGGTGCAGAGAAAAAAGTAATTCTGAACTGCTTTGTGATCAGAACTTAAAGGAACAATGCCTAGAAATGAGGAACGATCTGATCTGAATATAATTTCCCCTGGAAGACTTTTGCTAATACTAAGCTGTGCAGGTATCACATTAGGTATCAAGAGAAAAACCTCAAATGCTGCAACCAAGAGTCCAAAGGGCTGAGCAGAAACCAGAAGAGATGAGGGGAAAGGAGTATAAACTTTTGGACACGCCAGAGGAAAACAACCCTTGTGATCAGCACAGATTTTACCTAAGATCCCAAAGACTTGTGGCCCCTAAGACAAAGATAAAACCAGATTACAAACTATCACTAAGACAGCTTAGATCAAGGTGATATGCCTGTACTATATCTACTTACCAGAAAAAAAATTATATCACTCTGCAAAAACGAAAAAGGACCTACAAACCATACACATTTATTTTTATAAAAAATGCATAATATTCCATAAAATGTAATGGGTTTGTCAAAAAGAACAACATGACCATAAGCAACAAATACAAGGGAAACAACCTCTCAAGTAATTTAAATATTGTAGTTGTAAAAGAAAAAACTAAAAATTATGGTAATATATACAACAACAGAGAGAAAAAAACATTATGAGGGAACTGCAAAAGAGGTAAATTAAATAAAAATTATGGAATTGAAGAATGAAATAAAGTTGAATTCAATTATGAATTCAGTAAATAATTTAATAGATCATGCATGACAGAAAGGAAGCGATTATAACATCAAGTATCAGAGACAGACTAGATTGAATCACAGAAAGGAAGGTGACAGAAAATCCAAAACACGTTGTAAGAGACATATAGAATATCACAGCAGGTCTAAGATAAACGAAATTAGAGTCCCTGAACACTAAAGGCAAAAGAAACTGTATATAAACACTGTACTCTGGTTGGTAAAACAGCTTCTCAAGGAAGTTTGGTTTAAGAGGTCTGAAGCCATCATACGTGTATACTGGAATAGAATAATTAAGTAAATGAATGACATGATTAGAACCAGTTTTCTCACTGTTTGAGAGGTTTCAGAAATCAAGAGGAGGAGGCTAGAATGAACTGTGTGGTAGCGGATTAGAATAGCAGACATGAGTATGGACTCCTGCTTAGTTTAATATCAATACAGGTGGATAGTGTGTTAGGCTGTTTTTGCATTTCTATAAAGAAATGCCTAAGACAGGGTAGTTTATAATAAAAGGAATTTAATTGGCTCAGAGTTCTGTAGGGTGCACAGGAAGCACAGTGCTAGCATCTGCTTCTAGGGAGGCCTCAGGAAGCTTTTACTCATGATGAAAGGAAAAGAGGGAGCTCACACGTCACATGGCAAAAGCAGGGGTAAGATAGAGTGAGTGTGGGGTAGGGGTGACACACACTTAACCCAGTCTTGAGAGAACTCATGCACTATCACGAGGACACCACCAAGCCATGAGACATCTGCCCTCATGGCCCAAACACCTCCTGCCACTCCCCACCTTCAACTCTGGGGATTACATTTCAACATGATATTTGGGCAGGAACAAATACCCACACTATATCAGACACACAGAGAAATATGTATAGATATGTATACATACATGGTTTAATATACATATACATATTTTCGCACTGTTAGCTTAGAGGTTCTACATGCAAAGATACCAGAGTACCAAGTATTGTACCTAGTACCCATATCTTGGTTTCTAATACCATTTGCCAACCAAAGGATTCAAGGATCTTTGGAGAAATACTAATTATAGAACAGGGCAGAAAACTTAGAAGTTGAGCCTGGTGCATCGTGGAACACCAGAAAATAAACAAGTGCAAGGAAAAATAAAAAAAAACACCACCTATGTTGAGAAAGTATGTCAAAGGGACACAGGAGTGAAGTGAATAAAGATGTTCCCAATGGCCAAAAATGAGATTATTTGAACAACAAAATAAAGTAGTATTGAATTATAACATAAGGTATAAAATAAGTATGCATCAGTTAATACTGATACTAATAAATCACTGAGTAGATGAATGGGAGACAGATCTGCCCTGTAGAAGGATTCCAAGTATTTTATGCAGATACTCTGACCCCAAGGAAGTGAAGCAGTACTTCCTTTCCTTAAGTGTGGGCTACACAAGGTAACTTCCTTTCAAAACCACAGCACAGAAAGGGAACAAAACTTGAGTAACTTTGCAGTGGAGAAATCTAACAAAGACTACCTCAGCCAGATGGTCAAGTTTAACATCAGTAGTGATAAGTCACATCGATTTGTGTGCCCTTTATAAGACGTGATAAAAATGACACTTTAACCCTGTGTTCTTCCTCCCCAAAACCTATCATTCCAGGCTAATTATGAGAAACATAGTAGTGAAATTCCAGTGGAGTGCCATTGAAAGAAACCCCTGGCTAGTACTACTCAGAAATGTCAAGGTCATCCAAAACAAGGAAAGTCTAAGAAAGCTTCATGGTCCAGAGTAGCATAAGGAGACACAACTACTAAATACGCGACATTGTGAGTGGGATCCTGTGACAGAATAAGTACAAAAGGCAAAAAACTAAAAAAAAATTGAAATGAAGTATGCACCTTAATAGTGAGGCATCTATCAATATTGTTCAGTAAACTTTACAAATGTACCATACTAATAGAAACTATTAATAGTAGGGGAAGCTAGAAGCAAGGATTATGGGAACATGCTCTACTCTGTTCATAAGTTTTGGTAAATCTGAAAGTCCTTTTAAAAAACGTTTATTTTAAAGAAAGAAATTGACAAAACGTTTGAATACACAATTTACAAAATATAATATACAAACTGCACTTAAGCATAGGAAAATATGCTTCACCTCATTAGTCCTGAGGGATATGCAAATTAATACTACAGTAAAATACTATTGCAAAGGATAATATCAAAAATAGTGAGTATATGCTGCAACTGGAACTGCCCTGAATTGCCGGACAGGAGGGAAAATTGTAAAGTCATTTAGGAAAACAGTTTCAAACTTTCTTAAAGAGTTAGGCATGCACCTTTTCTATAATCCAGAAATTCAACTCCTAGATGTTTACTCATGGGACATGAAAACATGTGTCCACACAAAGATATACGTACAGCGTTCACGGAGTCTTTATTCATAAGAGCCCAACTCTGGAAATTAATAAGACGTTTCTTACAAACAAATTGTGTTCAATAATGAAATGATTACTTCATATTTTTCTAATAATCCTGCTTTATGTATTCTCTTCAGAATATTAAGATAAATGTTATGCAAACACGAAGATGATCATCTCATGTTTTATTTAAGTTTATCATCATTTATTCACATCTGTTCAAGGGTAACCAATCAATTTTTAAATAATTCCTCCTTATAGAATTCCACTTCATTCTAATTACCCAATCAGGCTCAATAACAGTGAGGTGACTTCCTTCAAATCACAAAAAGTAAGATTCCTTTTCAATGTGCTTTTCAGTTCTAGGTATTATAGTTCAAGTCAGATCTACTTCAGAGGAAGCTGCTTGTGATTTTTCTTTCATGTGGGAATTTAAATGGTTTTCTAAGTCAGAAAATACTTTGCACTAATGGAAAATGGCTAGATACATGGTTCTACATTATTTTTATTTATCTCCTCCTGAATGTGGCCAAATTTTCTTTCCTTCAATATTACATTCTGAACATAAAATTAATGCATTGAATTTAGCTTCTTATAATATTTACAATTGTGGCTATTTTTATAGAGTAGCAGTCATTTCTATAAAAAGTGAAAATATATGTAATTATTCAGATATTTTGGTTTTATTAAACCAAAGCATCTAAGTAATGATTTAATATTTTATATTCCAAACCTGAACTATTGCCATACTCCTATATAGTTTTATGATTGAGTAAAAGTAACATAGAATTATTCTAGTCAAACACATTTAACTACCAATTTTTTAATTCAATAAAATGTTCTGCTCAGTTTCTTTCCTCATTTACTTAAAAACACGTAGGTAGCCACTACTAAAATTAAAAGAATCATCTCTAATTTTTCTACTTACAATAATATTTCAATGACTAATAGTTTGTCTCTAAGATTCCAGTTGTTGGCAATGAAGACAATCCCTGAGACTTGTTTCTTATAGAGAACTGTTCCTAGAAGATATATTGCTTTATGGTTTATTATTTATTGCATATTTCAAACTTTAAATTGTTTAGAGACAAGAATTACTTTTAAAAATATTCTTTAGGTTCAGATTCTTCCACCTTGCCCTGCAAACAAGGAGTGAGTAAATCATGCCTTAGCAGCACAACAAAGGGAAAATAAAGGTCAAAGAAACATAAAGTTATTTGCTAGAACAGTTCAGGACTTCGCCATAGTTAAGGTGCCTTTGTGCCTTCACACATATGAGAATCGTCTTAAAATGAGTAACTTTTTTTCCCAATGTAGTTTTCATAATTTGGAGGTCAAGGTTTCCTTAGGAGCAATAATACAGTGTCTAAATATCACTGCCAATGCCAGAGAAAAATGTGTTCATCTAAATTTCTATATTCTCACCTCCTTTTCCTCTCAAATCAGGGAATAAACACCATTTCCCTTAGATTTGAGCAAGCCTTTAATCTAGGATATGTTCTCAACATCTTCCTGTTTTCCCCATGTCTACTCATCACCAAGCCATGCCAAATTTGACCTCCAAACATCTCTAGACTATGCACAGTTCTATAGTTGTAATTAATCACTAGTTCATATTACCACCTTCTGAATTACTTCAAAGTCTCTGAATTTCCCACAATTGAAGCATAATTATCTTTGTATGATAGAAACCTGATCACCTAATTTAAAGCTGCACTAACTGCTCAAGTGCTGAAGGGATAAAGAATACTTTTCATCAAGGCATATACAGCCTTTCATGTTTTAGCCACAGTTTCAGGTTTGCTCTCATAGTCTGACACCTACCTGTGCTCAACAGACACATTGGGCTTCTCTTAGTTACGTGACCGGGCCTTGCTGGTTCCTGCCAGAGGGGCTTAGCACAAGCTGATCCTCAGCCTGAAATGCCCCTGTCTCCCAAAACATCTTTCACACACCCACACCAGTACAGATGTCAAGTCTTCTGAGAAGTGCTTCACAATTCCCCAGAGCAGATCAGAGGCCCTATTTATATGCCTCCTCTTTACAAAATCAATGCACATTTTACTGTTATGTGTTTAATAATGTATTGAACACATGTAAATTTGGCTCAGCATTTTATCCTGAGCTTTAAACACTGTGAAATAAATATTTGTGGATGAACAAAAAAGTACTAAGAAAGCACCTACTTTGTTCCTGGCAATGACCTGGCTGCTTTAGAAGCAACAGCAAGCTTCCTGGAGACAGACTGTTAATTGACAACTAACAAATGCCAGAAATGTGTAGAAATACTATGATGATTAGAATGTCAGATAAAAATAAAGCACATTAAAACAGAGTTGGGAATAGAGCAACAGCAGGGTGTGATATGGTTTCATCCTCTGGTAAGAGACAGTCTCTCTGACAAAGTGACATTGAAGAGATTTAAATGACCTAAGGGTGAAACACATTCTGCTTTCTGGCCACATCACATAGGATCTTGCAGGCTTGTTGCTTTAGAAGTTTGAATTTTCTTCTGAGTGAGATGAGAAATCATCAGAGAGTTATGAGCAGGGTGTGATGCGGTCTGACTCAGTAAATAAAATGATGTGTTCTGAATAAATAATAAAAACTCACTCTCGTTGCTCCATGGAATACAGACGGTTTTATGGAAGAGGTAGAAACACGTACCTTAGTTAGCAGGTTCTGACAAACATGCAGGAGACCGATGTTTGGATTCTGGATGTGTTTTGAAGAGACAGCTTTCAGAATCTGCAGGATGAAGCAATGGGATCTGTGAAAGAAAAGGGTGTCAAGATGAGCTCCTGAATTTTAGTCAGAGATACTCCAAGAAGAGAGCCAGGAGAGGAGCAGGTTTGGGGTAGGTGGATTAGGAGGGGGAATCCAGGGTTAGTAATTATTTTTTAAGAAAACCCAGCTTTCTCTATTGTTGAAAGCATTTAAACATAACAAATAACTAACACCACTGAAACTCATGACCCAGAAATTACACTCAAAGGATTCTGAAATAAAATCCTGACACTGTGCCATGAAGAAATTTAAAAAATACGTAGTGGTAATTAATTTTTAAGTCTTTCTTTTTCAAGAACTGTCTTATAAGGCTAATACAGGGCCTGATTAGAATCCCCTTAGATGGTTTAAAATATATAGCGTTAAATGACTGTAACAAACACACTGTTTAATTAACTAACTCTTGGCTATGTTGATTTATTGTAACTAGATTGTGTTTGTTGAGATTCTCACCATAATATACTTTACTAAATTATTACAGTGAGTCCACACTGGCTTCTATTCTACACTTCAGTGAATTGTCCTTTCTAATCAAATTCAATGAAATAATCCATATTTCCTTAAACCCTGATTTGTATAGGTTAATTGATTGATAGGTTTACCTATAAAATAAAGCCCATAATTCTAAGTCATTTATGTCTCCACACAATGGGCTTCTGCCTATTTTTTAAAATGTGTCTTGCACTGTTCATTTTTACTGTCCTCTTTTAGAGGTGAGCTCACCCTGGTCCCAACACACCATGTGTGATTCTACCATGGAGGTTTCACTGGTATCCATCAGCCTGCTCTATGGTATATCATTTCTCATTTAGATCCCCATAGCCATGCCTTTGCCTTAAAACTTTAGTCCCATAACCTCAATAATTTTTTTCCTAAACATTGTACCTTTCTTCTCTGAAATATTGTAGCACTGATAATCCCTGACACCTTAAATGCTATACTAAAAGTTGGCTTTATAGAAAAGATAAAGAGTTCACATTTAGTCATGTTGAATTTGCAAGGCTTGAGGACATCCTAGTAGATATTTCTAATAAGACCCTTGCATTTTAGGAGCAAACAAGAGAAGTTGCATGTTTCAGGTTGTGCTAAAGATAGAAAAAGAAATCTCCTAAATATTTATAAGCACAGGCACGCTCTCATATACTTTACAAGTTTGAATTCACAACACTATTATAATTAGGAAAAACATAGACTGATAAATTTAAAGTTGTCTGCCGTTGATATTGCACCTGCTACCCGGCAAAGGCAATAACATATTTGCAAATGAAGAGATACTTTATCAATCCAAGATGTAGAGTTTTCAAGATAGATCCACGAAGGATGAGTTTATAATTCAGAATTATAAGACATTTGGGAAAAAAAGACACATTAGCAAGAGTTTCCAGAAAACCTAACAACAGAATGAGAACCTAACAACTAAAGATTATGGAATTACTGGAAGCAAAATATTTATAAATGTTAAAGAGCAGATCAAAACCTGAGAAAAGAACAGAACATTATCAGGAAGATAAAGCAGAGTAGGTTATGATTACAAATCTAACATGTAAAAAGCTCAGAAATTGTTACTTCTTTCTTTTTTTAAGTATATATTTTATTGTGTTTTAGGTTTTGGAGTACATGTGAAGAACATGCAAGACTCTTGCATAGGTACATACATGGCAATGTGGTTTGCTGCCTTCCTCTCCATCACCTATCTCTGACAAGAAAAAATATGAAAAAATTGAGTTGCATGCTTAAGAGAACTGAGGGGGCAAGATAAAGTCACCTTAAAATCTCAAGACAAAAGCAAATACAGAGAATTACAACCAGACCGAGTTACCTGGGACAGAAGCCTCTGGAACTATAAATCGAACTTTGATGGAAAAATATACAACATGCAAGGATAGATGAAAGATGTAAACAGAGAGATGGAAATTCTAAGAAGGAATCAAAGGGAAATAGTGGAATATAAAAACACTGTAAGGGAAATTAACAATGACTTTGATGGGCTCCTCACTTGACTAGACATGGCCAGAAAAAGGATCAATGAGCTTGAAGATTTGTCAATATAAACATATTAAACTAATAAGCAAAAGGAGGAATAATGGGGAAGAAATGATTGTAACAGAATATCCAAGAATTGTGGGACAGTTTCAAAAAGGGTAATAGATGAGTGATTGGAACATCAGAAGCAGAAATAGAGGCTAGAACAGAAGAAATACTTATTATAATAATAGCTGTGACATTTCCAAATTGAATTAGGCACTACACCAAGATCCAGGAAGCTCAGAGAACACCGAGCTGGATAAATACCAAAAATATAAACCTAGGTATATCACATTCATACTTCAGCAAACCACAAAACAAAAATTAAATCCTAAAAGAAGCTATGGTCAGGAAGAAATCGCCTTACTTTCAGTGGAACAAGGACAAGAATGACAGTGTACTTTTCATCAGAAACCATGCAAGCAAGAAGAAAATAGAGTTTAGTATGTTTAGCGTTCAAAGGAAAAGCAACAACAAAATACATCAACCTAGAATTTTATATCTAACAAAATTATCCTTCAAGATTGAATGAGAAATAAAGACTTTCTCAGACAAATTAAAATGAAGACCATGCATTGCCAGCAGCACTACCCTGCAAAATAATGTTAAAAGAAATTTTTCAGGAGGAAGAAACTCAAACCCACATGAAGAAAAAAAGAGCATTGGAGAAAGAATTCATGAAGGTAGTATAAAATGTTATCTTATTCTTAACTGATCTCATAGATTAATATAGATAAGTGAAATGAATGACAACAATGTTACAGGGGATGGGAGGGAAAATTGAGAATAATGTTTTGTATGTTATCTCCACAAGGCATGAAGAAGTATATTATTATTTGAAAGTGTACTTAGATCAGTTATAAATGTATATTTTAAGGTCTAGGAAAATCACTGTTTTCTTTAAAAATAAGGCACTGTTTGGTAAAAATTGAACTACTTAGAAGTGAAAAACATATTTGAAATATATCACAGAAAGTAGAAACTAAATGGATTAGTTAAAAAACAAAAACAAAAGATTTGACCCAGGTGAAAATAGTATTCATGGTGATAATAAATTTGAAGAGATTCTGAAGATTTAGCACAGAGGTTTGGAGAGGTGAAAAACAAGAGGGAGGCTGGGCGCCGTGGCTCACGCCTGTAATCCCAGTAATTTGGGAGGCCGAGGCAGGTGGATCACGAGGTCAAGAGATTGAGACCATCCTAGTCAACACAGTGAAACCCTGTCTCTACTAAAACTACAAAAAATCAGCTGGGCATGGTGGCGCATGCCTGTAATCCCAGCTACTCAGGAGGCTGAGGCAGGAGAATTGCTTGAACCCAGGAGGCAGAGGTTGCGGTGAGCCGAGATCGCGCCATTGCACACCAGCCTGGGTAACAAGAGCGCAACTCCGTCTCAAAAAAAAAAAAAAAAAAAGAAAAGAAAAACAAGAGGGAGATGTTGAACAGAATACAAGCTGTGGGAGGGTCCAGGCTTTGCCTCTGGGGAAGGTTACACTACCTGTGGTTTAGGATGTGATTATAATTAAGAACACAAGAATCATACAAATAGTTCCTGGGCCCTCCAGGCTGCAAAACAAATAAAAAGACAAGGCCAGGCCAACTGAATTGATATGAGTAGGCCCATAAATAAAGCCTTCTCTACTTTGATGATAAAAATCACTCAATTGAAAATTATTATGTGAAACTTATCATTGTACAATATTAACTATACAATCATATATTTGGAAAATACGGAAAAGTGTAGAATTATAATAACTGAGCGAGTTAGAAGGGAACTCTGAGTTCCAAATTAAGAGTCCTTTTATTAGCTGGTGACCAAGAGACAGCTAATGCTCAAAGTTCTCTCAGCCCTGAGGAAGGGGCTTGATTATCTTTTATACCTTGATTTAGGTAGGGGAGGGGGTACCTAGATGAAGCAGAATTTTACAGAAGCAGAACAAGCAAGTTAGATAAGGAAGTTGGTCACCAGGGGGCAGGAGGTTCCCAGGATTGTTGGTTGCTAAGGGTATTTCCATACAATCATCAAGAGGGGGTAGCAGGGGAACTTTCCATACAATCAATTACCAAGGAAGGTATTCACAACAGCAGGTAGACTTCCCAAGCAGGATACGGTCACAATGGTTACAGGTACTGTGAACAGTGTGAACCACTCTCAATGGTTCAAAGCTTTGAGTGCAGCATGACCCAGTAATGCACCTGAGGGGGTTGAGGCAGGGAGGAGAGGCTAGAGAGAGCTGGTCAGGTTTTGCAGCTAAGAAGGAGTGAGTTAGGCTAATCCAAGTTAGGCTATTACAGAATAATGTGAAAATACATATAAATCCATGTTATTATGGTAAAGCAACATCTACATTATGACTCCACTATGGGTTCAGCTATATTACATAGGCAATATTTCCATCTTCCCACTTCATGACCAAGAACATGGGGTGAATGAAATCAACTATTTCTAACATAAATGAACATATAGTTTGACAATAATTTTATGATGAAGTTTTACTTATAAGTGATCACAAAGACCAAACAAGAGAAACACGAAGGTATTAATAGGCATGTCGATGTATTTTTGTAGATTAGTGGTATACCATAACTATCTAATATTTTAAAGTACTTTGTAAGGATTTGAATTGGTATAGGAATATTAGGGAATCCAGTACTATGAAAGAGAGAAAGAAAATATGTCAAAATGTAAACAATATTTCTTTAGCCAGACACAGTCTGCTCTGTTCTTCCAAAGAAGAAAAGAAATAAGACCAGCCTATCTATCCATCAGCTGGACTCTCTAGATCACGTTGCCATGATATGCATCTGGAGAACTTACATATGCTGGTTTATTATCACTTCTAATTATATCTGAATAACTGTGCACTTTTAATTATACCTGAATATCTGAAAAAATGTATTCTCCAAAATAATACTAGACACCTGAAATACATAATCTGCAGCAAACTTTTAAGTTAGCTATTACATCATTTCTATCTTAATATTTTATGGCTAAGAAAAATTAGTATTTATCTCTGCATTTCCTTCTTAAAGGCTGTTCAATTAAATGAAATGTTTGGTAAGAATGATTGCTGATTTCAGATAAATATTTTCCTCCTGCCATATTTATAAAGATATTCTTTTAAATACATTTCTAATTATTCTTTTTATTATAGACTTCATCATATAGAAAATGTTTAGGAGACATTAATAGAAAAATATTTAAAAAACTGTTTTATTTCCATCTCTTCATGGATTCTAGTGTATAGAAATCTGATCTATAGTAGTGAGCTCTACAGACTTCGATGAGGAGTATAATATGTGGACGGGTCATGTGAATCAAATAATGCTCAAGACATCACTTGAATGCATGATCTGTGAAAACAGCCTTCCTAAAATCAAATTGAAGAAACTTTGGAAGTAATGTGTAACACAACAGGAGATAAGATGGTAAACTTGGGGTATGGTGGATTATTTTTTGGAGGAGATACTATTGACAAAGTATTTTTGAGACTGCTTTTTTTAATTAAAAAATGAAAATATACTACTGACTACTCCCAGAGAACACAGTCTGAATTTGAGACAGTGAATCACACATATTTTCTTTCCAATGTATGAAATTCATCTAGATTTTCTAAAGTTAATTCCATCATTTAAAGGTGAATAGCTAATGCATGTGGGGCTTAGTACCTAGGTGATGGGTTGATAGATACAGCAAACCATCATGGCACACGTTTACCTATGTAACAAACCTGCATGTCCTGCACATGTATCCCAAAACTTGAAATAAATTAATAAAATTACCAGTTAAATCTGAAGTTCAAAAAATTAATGCCAGCTCATGATGGATTATAAAATAAATGAACATGAGTAGAAGAAACACTTAGATTTTACCACAATGTAACAGTTTTATTCAGTGGGTAGAGAAACCCCAGTACAGGAGACAATAACTATTGTTAACAGATCTCATTCAGTATTTCAAAAAAATTAATGAAGGAAATGATACTTGGGGCCTAAATTCATGTTAAATAAATAAACATCAACCATACTGAAGTCTAAGGATTCTGTGGGTGCCACGAAATTAGCCAAGATGACTCACAGTGGCCCTTGAAAAATAGACCTGGATCAAAGAAACCAGGCACTTAAATGATAGCATTTTAAAGAAAGAAGTGGAGAGTGGTCTAGACTCCATTTTTGTAAGTCTCCTGTTTTCCTATCTGCCGTTGTATATTTAAATAGGGGGTGATAATTATGGGACAGAGTAGCAGAAATGCAGCAGTCGGCAAAACACTTGAGTGGGTCACTAACTTTGTTGTTTTTTTAACCTGTTCCCTAAGCTTGTGAACCTTAAAGAACAATTTGCAAAGCTTCCAATGACATGGTAAAAGAACACTAACAGCCCTGTAATGAATTGGAAATCAATAAAGCATTAAAAATGCAAATACATTCTTGTTAATATGATATAATTGTGAGGAACTTGTAGGCAGTGAATTACCATTTAACACAAAAGCCTGTAACGATTTAATTAGGAATCCTTCACCTAATTGAGGTCAAGATTGTTAGCAGTGGATGTCTAATTAGCTGGCTTAAGGCAGCTCTCTTCTTTGAACACTCCCTCAGTAAAATCTTTCCTTAAAAGATATTCCTAGCATCACTACGAACATATAAAAGTTGTATGTAAAAGTTTGTAAAATCCAAAGGGAGTCTTTAACTGAGTAAATAAGATTGTAGCACCATCAGATTATGGTTTTGACAATATATTACAGTTACATATTATCACCGGGGAGAACTGGGTGAAGGGTACTCAGAAACACAATTTTTGCAACTTCTTATGAGTGTTACACAACTTCAAAACAAAACGTTATTTGAAATGCACCCTTTTATTTCAGAAAGGCAAGACAGGACTTGAATTGTCTACTTTTTCTTTTATGGTTACAGTGATTATTTTAGGCAATTATTGGTTCCATGAGTTAAGGCCAAATTAATATGGCATTTGATATCATTCAAGTCAATACTAGGTTGACCAATCCAAAATTAATTAATGACCTCAGATCCCAGCAGCACTTCTAAGAGTTGGGGAACATTTTTCTTTTAACTGTTTACTTTCCTAATTTGCTTTTGACCAGATTACGGTCTTTCAACATCCAGGTATAAAACTTCAGCTTGAAATACAATCCAAAATAAGGCCATCCAGTTAGTTTCCTTTGCCTAAGGAAATAGCCCACTTAATATTTTTAAGACCAAGGCTTTCAAAATTATTTCAGTGGAAAATACATTCAAATAAATGGTTTCATAATAAGACAAAAGAATCAAGGGAGATGTATTGTTGTAGGGTTTCCTGTCACAGCCATGACCACATATTCTTCCCTGAAACTCTAGTGACCATATCATATCAGTTGTATAATTTTTGTTTATACTCAATACATACTGAGTAAAATTTGGTCTCAGAATTGTTTCCAAACTCTACAATTAACATTTAAAATAAATATTCTATAGAACACGTGTTGGAAATGACCAGTAAAGAGAAGAGGTACGCATCCTAATTAAGTCTAGTATCAACAGCCCAACTTGGAAATGTATATCACACATAGTCTGGGGTGGTTATTTAAAAATTAAAAATTGGACACTCAATCACACCAAAGTCTTTCAATTTTAGTTAGTTACCTCACTCACTCCAAGCTTTTATGTTTGCATTTTAAAAATTACATCTTATAACAGCACAGGTGAAGCGTTTATTTTTATCATGGTTCTAAGTCATGAAATTCGTGGTCTACATGACTAATGTGAATTGCCATGCTTTCCTTGAAATCAGTACTATCCGTCCATGATGGCTGCTTTCCAGTTCTTTGAACACACTAAGTTTTTCCATGCCTCAGGGCTTTGTCGCAGGCTGTTTCCTCCATTGAAATAGGAGTGTAAATTAGTTCAACCATTGTGAAAGACAATGTAGCGGTTCCTCAAGGAGCTAGAACTAGAAATACTATTTGACCCAGCAATCCCATTACTGGGTATATTCAATCATTCTACTATAAAAATGCATGCACACGTATGTTTATTGTGGCACTGTTCACAATAGCAAAGATTTGAAACCAACCCAAATGCCCACCAAAGATAGACTGGGTAAAGAAAATGTGGCACATTTATGCCATAA
Source organism: Cebus imitator (assembly GCF_001604975.1). Classification (NCBI taxonomy): domain Eukaryota; kingdom Metazoa; phylum Chordata; class Mammalia; order Primates; family Cebidae; genus Cebus; species Cebus imitator. The sequence continues at coordinate 7,655,520 of NW_016107381.1, read as the reverse complement.
TGTGTATGGGTAAAGAAAACGTGCCACATATATAGCCATAAAAAAGGATGAGTTCACATCCTTTGCAGGGACATGGATGAAGCTGGAAACCATCATTTGCAGCAAACCAACACAAGAACAGAAAACCAAATGTCGCATGTTCTCACTTATAAGTGGGAGTTGAACAACAAGAATACATGGACACAGGGAGGGGAACGTCACACATGGGGGCCTGTCAGGGGCTGGGGGGCTAGGGAGGGACAGCATTAGGAGAAATAACTAAGGTAGATGACTGATTGATGGGGTGTAGCAAACCACCAGGGCATGCGTATACCTATGTAACAAATCTGCACATTCTGCACATGTACCCCAGAACTTGAAGTATAATAATAAAAAAAGAAACAGAGAAATCCAAAAAAAAGAAAAGAAAGAAAATGCATTTCCCTCTCTCCTGCATACAGCACTACCTTTTCATCATCTGTTCAGTCATCATTTAGATGTCACTTCAAATAACATTTGAAGAACTAAGACATTACATAGTATTAACTTTAAATAGAGAAGTTTTCTGACATTTAGTGGAGATTTTCAGACTGGAGAGGAAAATCTATCCTAAATCTTCCAAGTCTGGATATGCAGCTTGTGCCCAATGCATATCCTGTTTATATCCCATTTCTACAGTGAGAGTAGTTTCTTCAGGTCATCTCAGAGAAATGGGTCATGGTGAAGGTACATTTTATCAGGGGATTTTAATGTGGTCATCTACAGTCCTGTGACTAGGTGTAAGGCTCTGACTCAGAAAATGATCTACAGAATAATGCTAACATTGTGCTATCTGGGTATTCATGTCTGCATTGTTATTTCTTCAATCTGTTAGGCTCGAAATGGATGTCATTCATACTGTTTTCATTTTTCCCCATTTCATGCTATAACAAACAGCCTACTCTTAAATTTATTGTAAGCTATGTAAATATTTTACCTATCCTATGCCTGCAGTGGTGACTGCCCACTTCGTATGCTTTCCTTTTCTCATTGAGAATTGAGTTAATTCTACTGCTTTAATTTCATTGAAAGCAACAGTATTGGAAAGGAAGAGGTAAGAGAGGGAAAAAGCCAAAATTTTGATAAAGAAATAAAAAGATAATGTTTTGTTATCAAATGAGTTTAATCATTCACCAAATACTTATTAGTAGCTGTCTCTGTTGAATGAAGATAGGCTAGGATTTATGCTAGGAACTTTTCATTCCAAATGTGAATATTTAGCTTTGCTACCCTTTGGTAGAGAGCTGTAGTCCCTTGATAAATAAGGTGATTGATTTATCAACCAGTCCCACCTCTTGACCTCTCCACCTGTTTTTCAAGACTCTCAATCAGTAGCTATTACACGGATCATATAATTTTAGACATAAGGATTATAGAGGGTAATACTCTGAATTATGTGATATTTTAAACATTTACCCGTTGACCTTGACATTTTTATGAATATATTTAAAATTGGGTCCTCCTTCTCTTCAACTTCATTTTAAATTTGATTCTAAATAAGAATTGACAGAAAACTAAAGTATGAGTAAAAATATAAAGAGGCATGAAAATGCAGAAGTATAGAAATACGCTTGTTGAAGTTGAAATGTTTAAAAGTTAACTTGAAAATCCATACAAAAAGCCCTTAAAATTGCTTGAATCAGTTAAAGTCTTATTCACAGTAATCAAAAAACATGGCACTTTTTAATACAATACCAAAGTTATAGTCATAAAAGAGGCAAGTACTTCTCAACATATTAGAAATCGTCCTTTTCAAGTGAGCTGTCTATGCACAACAATTATGTGGTAATCACATTCACTAGAGATTTTTCTGACTGTGTCCCTTCCAATAAACTTGGTAAGTCTATTATGTAGAATGTGAATGATGCGCTAGAATCAGAAAAAGGAAAGTAAACAAGCATTTTCTGCCATAAAAAATAATTTAGTTTTAAATCAGAGTCATTCCAATGAAATTTGGCCTAAAACAGTTAGCAGAGCTGATGTTACAATTCTAGGAGCTTCTGAGAGCAAGTTAAAAAAAAAAATAGAAGTCAACTCTTTGGTTATTTGAAGAAGCAACATGAGTTCTAAAATCTTTTACACAGAATGCCAATGTTAGGGAAAATAAATCGTATATCTTGGATAAAATTACATAGTTTAGGCTAGTTTTTTGTGTTAGAAATATTCAAAATACATTTTTACAAAGAAGAACTGGTAAAAGCTTTTATTTTCCAGAAAATTTATATTAGCCTGTTACAATACTGAAATTTTTTTTAACCTGGTCTACCTGATAATGAACCTAAATGGAGGCATATTCTTCTGTTATTAACTTGCTTTAAAAGTCACAATGTGACTACCAAGAAAATACGATTATTTTGAGAGAGAATAGAAAATTGTATACTTTTCATTTTAAGTACAATAATTACTTACTTGATTTTTATATTGCTCTAACAACCAATTATGAGTCAGTATGTGGTCACTATTTATTCCTTCATCCACCCATTTCCTCCTAATTCTTTTTGAATGAGTGAAAAATCATACTATGATTCCAACTACATCATACATTATTTTTATAAACAAATTCTCATCACTATATACAACTATGAGGAAGACTACCAACTGTTTACATTTGAGAAAGATGGAGGATGTTTGGCAAATCCTGATATTCTCTTTGATTTCTCTCTTTCCTTACTTCTTTCTTTCTTTCTTTCTTTCTTTCAAGATGGAGTCTCACTCTGTCATTCAGGCTGGAATGCAATGGCATGTGGCATGATCTTGGCTCACTGCAACCTCTGCCCCTGGGGTTCAAGCAATTCTCATATCTCAGTCTCCTGAGTAGCTGGGAATACAGGTGTGCATTACCATGCCCAGCTTATTTTTGTATTTTTAGTACAGATGGGATTTCACCATGTTGGTCAGGCTGGTCTAGAACTCCCGGCCTCAAGTGATCTGCTTGCCTTTGCCTCCTAAAGTGCTGGGATTACAAATTTAAGCCACCATGCCAGGCCATGAATTTCTTTATCTAAGACATATTCGAGTGGATATGAATCCAAAGTGACAATAGTTCTCCAGGAAAAGCAAGAAGCCTTTCTCTGGGCACTTAGAGAAGGGGTACAGAAATGGAAAACTGATTGTTACTGGATAAAATTTATTTTATTTTTTAGATGGACAGAAACGGTTATAATCAGCTCAACAGTTTGGATGAATTATTAGGAATCAGTGCAGGCCACCCCGGAATCTATACACTCTGAAGCCACATGGCCACCCTGGCATTGTGGCCTCCTGTCTAGTTCAATGGGGCTCCCCCAGCAATTTATGTTCAAACCAAGGCTTCATCTTTACCTTTGCTTGAAACTTACACATCTGTTCCATAGCACATAGTTCCATCCTACTTATTTTGAATAATTCCTCACATATATAGTCTTTGATCTACAATATTAAGTTATTTTATTTATTTATTGTTTTGAGACAAAGTTTTGCTCTCGTTACCCAGGCTGGAGTGCAATGGCATGATCTCGGCTCACTGCAGCCTCCATCTCCTGGGTTCAAGCAAGTCTCTTGCCTCAGCCTCCCGACTAGCTGGCATTACGGGCACATGCCACCACGCCTGGCTGATTTTGTATTTTTAGTAGAGATGGGGTTTCTCCATGATGGTCAGGCTGGTCTTGAACTCCTGACATCAGATGATCTGCCTGCATCAGCCTCCCATGAGCCACTGTACCTAGCCAATATTAAGTTATTTAAATGCAGCGGTGAACTCTTAAAAAAAAAAAAATCTGTAATTAGCTTATTTTATGGCTTAACCTCTTTTACTGCCATATTCTCTTTTTGTTTTCAATTTTCTTGACTAATGATCACTCTCCTTTGTGTGATACATATATCTGAAGTAGAGCTGGGAAAAGAAAAAACGAGTGAACTGTGATTGGAACATAATTTTAGGAAGGTAGAATAGAAACGTGGTATTGAGATTTCCTCAGATGGAAAAGGGTGAAAGTTTGGGGATGTTGTAGGAACAAAATAAAACATTATGTACCAAGTGTATATGTGTGTGTGGGTGCTGGTATGTGTGTGTATGTCATCATGCCAGGAAAGATTTCACCTGATGCATATTAAATGCTCTTTCATACATAATACTTCGTCTCTCCGTGAAGACTTAAATTTTACCTTCAGCTGCCTGAGTAAAAGATCCCCAACGAGTATGTATTTCTAAAATTTTAAAAGGAGTTAGACATAAAAGAATTTTAAGGAGTCTACAAAGCCTTATAAAGATTTTAATAACTTTGTGGTGACAATAGAATCATCCCACTTACAGCAGAGGAGTTAGACATAAAAGAATTTTAAGAAGTCTTCAAAGACATAAAGACTTCACTATCTTTACGGCGAAAGGATCCAAACCTCATCAAGACCACCCCTGCCCTCCAGTCCTGCAACTGCACCTGTTGTCTCCAAGCCTTCCAATTGTTTCTTCTTCTTGTTTTAGGACCTAAAAGGTAGTTCACCCTAATGCAGTGTCTGAAAGTGAAATGGATAGAGAGAGTGCCTATTTACAGTGGTCGTTCTTTTTAAAGGCAGGAGGCCCTGCTTTCTTTCACAGAGTGACCATGAAACGTCTGGGCATGTCTATACCAGTTTGTAACACAGTTTGGCTGCGGTATTTGGAAACACAAAATGACAGCCCTTAAGCCACTGAATAATTTGAAATCATGACAGGCAATTCAGAGGTGAGAGGAAGTAAGGGAAGATACGAGAATTTGTAGTAGCCATCCAGATGACTTTAGCTCTTAAACGTTGAGGAACTACATGGGGGCAAAACAGGCAAAAGTCCCTGGTGATGGTCATTGAAGAGTATTTTAAGAATCTAGGTGTCTCAAAAAGACAAACATGCATGTTCTCACTTACCTGTGGGATCTAAAAATCAAAACAATTCAACTTAGGACACAGAGAAGGGGATGGTTGCCAGAGCCTGAGAAGAGTAGTGGTGGGTTTTGGGGGAGGTGAAGGTGATTAATGGGTACAAAAAGCAGTTAGAAAGAATGAATCAGACCTACGACTTGATAGCACAATGAGATGGCTACAGTCAATTAGAATTGTACCTTTTAAAATAATGAAAAGAGTGTAACTGAATTGTTTGTAAACAAAGGATAAATGTTTGAGGGGATGGATACCCCATTCTCCATGATGTGATTATTATGCATTGCATGCCTGTATCAAAACATTATAAATATATACACCTACTATGTACATATATATATATATTTAAATTTAAAAACCCAAAAGAACAAAAACAAACAAAAGGAACATAGGTGTCTGATGTTCAATTTGATGTGGTATTTATTATTCCTATATGCACCTCACTGTCCCTCCAAAATCCTAACGCTTCAAGTGGAATACTAAATACATAATTGCTGTAAGAAAGGCTTTGTTGTGTTTTAGTGATTATGTAGCAGTTGAGGAATTTTTCTGAATTGATACAATGTGGACCAGAAACCAGTACAGCCAGGCCCGTGAGATGATCTGAACCTCTAAAGTATGACTGAAGAGGCAGCCAAGACATTTACTACTATTCAGGAAGTAGCACACATTTTGGGAAGCATTTTGAACATATGCAAACATAGAGTTTTGTATTTTAAGCCAGTTTTTCTGGCAGGAATGCATCGGCTGACATTTAGATTACAGAGGAAGTGGTTAACAGAAGAGTGGCTTTCATGATAAAATGGAGTCATCAAAATTAAAATGAAACTGTCTGTGGTTGCTAGCAGCCCAGGTTATGGAACAGAAGGGATTTGAGTAGAAGCCAGTGCTGGGGGATTGGCAACCAAGAAGCAGTGAGGAGCTCAGTCACCTGGCAAGAGACAACAACAGGGGATTGCTGGGCGAAGGGGGTTGACAGGGAAAGATGGGGGCTGCTCCATGAGCTGTGTCTTGTCACTCAATTCTTGTCTGCTTTTTTTTTTTTTTTTTTTTTTTTTTTTTTTTTTTTTTTTTTGAGACGGAGTCTCACTGTGTCACCCAGTCTGGAGTGCAGTGGCATGGTCTCGGCCCACTACAACCTCCACCTCCCAGGTTCAAGTGATTCTTGCGCCTCAACCTCCTGAGTCGCTGCGACTACAGGCGTGCGCCACCACACCTGGCTAATTTGTTTTTTGTATTTTTAGTAGAGATGGGGTTTTGCCATCTTGTTCAGGCTGGTCTCAAACTCCTGACCTCATGATCCACCCACCTTAGCCTCCCAAAGTGCTGGGATTACAGGTGTGAGCCACCGTGCCTTGTCTGCTGTCATTTTTAGCGCTTTGCAGAGCACCTCGCTCACCTGCCCACACCTACTATTGTTATGTTCCCCTTGTCTCAAAGCTTGACCATCCTTGAACGTAAAAGATAGTTAAAAGGACAATGAAGTATGCAGTGGACAATGGGAGTGACCTCATGGCATAAGGTCAAGGTCAACCATGACCCTTGAAAAAAACTCTCTGCTTGACCAAACATTAGTTATATTTCTCTGTGCACCCTTTTTGAGTAGGCCTTGATCTTGGTCTTCAGTATCTGTCTTGTTCTTGCTAGACTTACAGAGCCTAGACTTGGCAAGAATCCTGTTAAGTCAGTTTAGCAATAATCCACCCTTCCCTTGATCAATGCTGGTAATTTATCACTGCTGATATCTAACCAAATCCTTTATCTCAGCTTTGATATGTAGGTCCTTGACCTGTCTTAGCAAGAATCCCCCTATTCTTGCTGCTGCTTCTTAGGAATCTTCAATCCACTGACTCCCTCTCACTTCTCCTTTGCTGTAAATCTCCACTCGTTGTATTTGGAGTTGAACATAATCTCTCTTCCCTACTGCAATACGTTTTTTGAAATGACCTTAAGTAGACTTTCTTACCACTTTAACCAATGTCAGAATAATTATTCCTTAGTGCCCTACATAGGAGAGCCCTGCAACCAGGTGTGGTGGCTCACACCTGTCATCTCAACGCTTTGGGAGGCTGAGGAGGGAAGAGACTCTGTCTTTAGAAAACAAATTTTAAGAAATAACCAGGTGTGCACACGTATGTTCACAGCAGCACTGTTTATAACAGCAAAGACCTGGAACCAACCCAAATGCCCATCCATGATAGACTGGACAAGGAAAATGTGGCACATATACACCATGGAACACTATGCAGCCACAAAAAATGATGAGTTCATGTCCTTTGTAGGGACATGGATGAATCTGGAAACCATCATTCTCAGCAAACGGACACAAGAACGGAAAATCAAACACAACATGTTCTCACTCATAGGTGGGTGTTGAACAATGACAACACATGAACACAGGGAGGGGAGCATCACACACTGGGGTCTGTGGTGGGGAAACAGGGGAAGGACAGTGGGGGGTGGGGAGGCCGGGGAGGGTTAACATGGGGAGAAATGCCAGATGTAGGTGACAGAGGGATGGAGGCAGCAAACCACACTGCCATGTGTGTACCTATGCAACAATCCTGCATGATCTGCACACGCACCCCAGAACCTAAAGTACAATTTAAAAAAAGAAGAAAAAAAAACAGAAAGAATTAACCAGGTGTGGCAGCATGTGCCTGTGGTCCTGGCTACTAGGGAGGCTGAGGTGAGGGGACTGCTTGAACCCAGGAGGTAAAGGATGCGGTGAACTATAATTATGCCACTGCACTCCAGCTTAGCCCACAGAGTGAGACTTTGTCTCAAAAGAGAGAGAGAGAGAGAGGGAGAGAGCGTGCGTGAGCACGAGCGAGAGAGTGTGAGAGACTTTTTCTTGCACCATTGCAGCCCTTGAGGGAACAGGGGCCGTTTCTTGTCTCTCTTAGGTAGAAGGAGGCAAATAAACAAGAATTGTAGAAGATTCCAAGTGGCTCCTGGACCTGCGGACTGATGAAATCTATGGCCCTACCTCCTCCTGCTAGGACTGTGTTCTATAGATTGGTGCAAAAGTAATTGTGGTTTTTACCACTAAGAGTAATGGCAAAACCCGCAATTACTTTTGCACCAACCTAATAACAGTTGGATATACAGTAAGATGTGCCAGTTCTAGAATTTTCTCCTCTGCCCCTGGCATTGAAAGGCCAGTCCATCACTTGTCTCTGGTTCAAGGAACTGGCATGATGGAGTATCACTCTGTCACCCAGTCTGGAGTACAGTGATGTGGTCTCGGCTCACTGCAACCTCCACCTCCCAGGTTCAAGAGATTCTCCTGCCACAACCTCCCAAGTAGCTGAGACCACAGGTGTGTGCCACCACACCTGGCTATTTTTTTTTTTTTTTTTTTGTATTTTTAGTAGAGACGGGGTTTTACCATGTTGTTCAGTCTGGTTTTGAACAACGTGGACATGTTTGGAGCATGTCCCAGGCTCTGGGATCCACCCAGAGGTCCTTTGAGCCCCAGGCACCCAATGAAGGGTGCAGAGGGTGCTGGCTGGGAAGGCAGGTCTTCTTGTGCTGCTCCATCACCTTTGCAAGCCATGCCTCCATCCCGGGCAATACACCTGGTGTCCCTACTCCTGCAAGCCTGTGGAGTTCACAACATTCAAAGACCTGTTATCAGACATGGTCATCTCTGTTACCAATAGGAAAGGCAGAGGGGAGAAGCCTGAGTCCAGGCCCAGGGGCCCCTAAAGAACCTAATTGTTTACTGTATGCAGTGGACAGAAAAGGGAAGGAGGGTGTAAAGAGTTAAAAGTGCCATTTATGAAGTATGTGGATCCTCACTGGGGTTCAGTGAGGAATCTTCGTGGATCCTATTTAGTTGCAAAGCCTTCTTCCTCGTGAAGAAGTAGGGAAGAAAAAGAAAGAAAAACAACTTTCAGGGCACAGTCAGTGAACCTCCAACCTCCATACCTCTCCAGAGCTATCCTCTATCCAGAGATCCAGGCTCCACCCAGCTGACACTTGCTAATTCTCTTGGGCTGCACGCTCTTCCCAGACTCTGGTCTCTTCTCCCAGTCCCACATCACTCTGAACACAAGGGAAATTGCTTTGAGCAGTGAAACAAGGCCTCTGGAGAGAGCAGGGCCTTTGGATGAGAGGGATGGCAGAGCCTAGGGAAACACGGCTGTTAGAACACGAGTGACAAGCAAGGCAGGCTCTGTGATGCACACGACCTGCCCACCTGCTGTGACAAACTGGCAGTGAGCCGCTTTCCAAGTACATGGACAGTTAAAATATGCAGCACCTTGAAAGTCACTGTGTTTCTTACAACTTTCAGAGTAGTTAAACATATTGATACAAATGGAATCCTGCCTCTCCTTAATGAAGGAGCTTTTGACAACCTGGCTTCTTGGAAACAGCCATTCTGTCTGTCTAATGTACATCATAAAGTCTTCTCACCACAGTTAGTTGAAATAGCTAGGCCAGGCAAGATGGCTAACACATGTAATCCCAGCACTTAGGGAGGCCGAGGCAGGTGGATCACCTGAGGTCGGGAGTTTGAGACCAACCTGATCAACACAGAGAAACCCCATCTCTACTAAAAATAAAAAAATTATCCGGGTGTGGTGGTACATGCCTGTAATCCCAGCTACTCGGGAGGCTGAGGCAGGAGAATTGCTTGAACCCAGGAGGTGAAGGCTGCGGTGAGTCAAGACAGCACCATTGTACTCCAGCCTGGGCAACAAGAGTGAAACTCCATCTCAAAAATAAAAAAAAGCTTATAAGAGTAAAGTTATTGTCGTAATTATTGCTGCTGTGAATTGTGGTGCCAACTAGAAATAGTTTTACTTTGCAGCATTTTCTGAATTGCCAGATCTTAGTCTGTTCCTAAGCACACACCCCTGAGCTATGGGACAGGTATGTGAGTCTGGTGCTCACCCAACTCCTGGGAATTTTTGTCTTCCCTTTTTCTCAGAACACACACTTCTTGGGAAGGAGAAATCCAGCACTGTTGCACTTCCCTCCTGCCCAGTAAGTATCTACGCCTATAGTATTGTCTTGGTACAAAAGTAATTACGGTTTTTGTGATTTTTAAAAATTGCCATTAAAAATTTCTAATGGCAGGTCGGGCACAGTGGCTCATGCCTATAATCTCAGTACTTTGGGAGGCCAAAGTGGGCAGATCACCTGAGATCAGGAGTTTGAGACTAGCCTGGCCAACATGGTGAAACCCCATCTCTACAAAACAAAGAAAATCAGCTGGGCATGGTGGCACTTTCCTGTAATCCCAGGTACTTGGGAAGCTGAGGCAGGAGAATCACTTGAACTCTGGAGGTAGGGGTTGCAGTGATCCAAGATCCTGCCGTTGTACTCCAGCCTGGGTGACAAAGTGAGACTGTCTCAAAAAAATAAAAAAGAAAAAATTTCTAATGCCAAAAACCACAATTACTTTTGCACCAACCTAATGTATAGTTGAATATCACTCATTCTAAAAATTGAAAAACAAATGAGTGAAATTGATTACCATTTTAAGAAGATAATTGTAAATGTCCTTTGGATAAACTTTTAGATTATTCAAACTTGGAAAGAAACCTTCAATATGTTTTCATGTGTAAGTCATTCATGACAGATTCATTTATCTGCTGATTAATGTATTCAGGGCTGATCAATTCAAAGGATAAAATGTCACAGAGTTCTTCAGTTCTTACTCTTTGGTTAATCATATTCATCATACAGCAATTTTTTTAAATAAAATTTATTGTCAGGACAATTTTTGATTTACAGGAAAACTGAAGGTAGTACAGAGGGTCTCCATAAAGCCCATACTCAACTTCCCTGAATATTAACACAGTATATTCATATGGTACATTTTTTACAGTCGGTGTGCCAGAATTGATACATTTTTATTAAGTAAAATCCATATCTTTTTCATATTCCCTTATTTAATACCTAATGTCCTTTTTCTGTCCCAGGAAACCATATTACATTTAGTAGGTCTGTCTGCTTAGGCTACTCTTGGCTGTGATGTTTTTTCAGTTTCCTTTTTTTTTTTTTATGACATTGACAGTTTTTAGGGTACTGTTCAAGTATTTTGTAGAATGTTCCTCAATTGGGATTTATCTGATGTTTTTCTTATGCTTAGACATGGTGATATGTTTTGGAGAGGAAAACCATAGAGAAGATGCCATTGTCATCACATTATATCAAGGATGCATCCTATCAATACGATTATCATTCTTGAGGTTGACAGGGATCATCTGGCTAAGAACATGCTTCACTGGTTTCATCACTGAAAGCAACTATTCCCCCATCTCCTTTCTATACTGCACTTTGTAGGAAGTCATTATGCCTAGACCACACATTTAAGTTTTTGAGCTATTCACCGCCTTCTGTAGCATGGAGTATCTACACACATTATTTGTAATTCTTCTGCACTGAATTTTTGACTCTTCTCATCTGTTTATTTATTTAATAGTGTATTTATATCAGTATGGTGTCATGGATGTTTATTTTATACCCTGGGTTGTTACACAATATTACTTCATTTTTTGTGTTGGTCAAATTGTTCCAGCTTTGGCAATTAAGAGCACTTTCAGGGTAGTTGGTTTCTACATTCATCTGACATCCCCGTAACTCCCTAACTCATTTTTGTGTGTGTGTATGCGTGTTGCACACTTTATTACTTTCTGGCACCACAAGATGTTACAAATCTGTCTTATAAATTTGTTTAACCCAAGGCTCGAATCAGGCATTTCTTTCAGGGAGAATGATATTAGAAACCAATATCTGTGTGCTTGTGGCTACTGAGTGTTTCTTCTGGATGCTCTGAGCTGACAGGATAAGTAAATAGATGAACGTATGCTAATTCATGTATAGACACATATCTATACACATTCTATATGTAACCATCCATATCTATATTAAGATAAACCAGAGTTCACACTGATGTATACAATGCTAACCCCTTACCACAGGGATCTTTCTGGATTCTTTGCTTTTCTATAAACTCTTATTCCAATAATGAGAAACCTGAATTTGACCATTTGCCACCTACTTACTTAACTGTTCAATTCCAATATACATGGATCACAGTATCAGAGTTCTTAAGATGTGTCCTCATGGGAACAGGTTATTTTATTAACTAGAGAAAATTCTTATTCAGACTTTCTTTTGCATTTGATTTTACAGACTTCTTTCACATCCAGGTTTACTTACAACAGCAGTATTTTCCCACTCGCCCTTTCGTGAGATTTTCCTATCATAACATCTGTAATACATTTAGGTCATTTTGTTATATTTGAATACAATCTTAGGATTCTCCTGATGTACTAAATTATTTTATTTGTATACATTAAAGCTCACACTTGTAGTGTAAGGTTTAATAGATTTTCGTAAATGCATAGAGTCATTAATTAAAAATTACAGTATTATACAGAAAAATGTCTCTACTTTAAATTTTTCTATGCTTTACCTACTTCACCCGAGTCATACAGTACATAGGCTTTTCAGACTATCTTGCTTCACTCAGTAATATGCATTTGGGATTCATCCATATATTTTTGTGACTTCACACAGCTCTTTTTTATTGCTGAATAACTTTCTATTGTATGGATATACCACAGTTCACCTACTCACTCAGTGAAGAACAGCTTGTTGCTTTCAATTTTTGGAGGTTATGAATAAAGCTGCTACAAACATTTGTGGCAGGTTTTGTGTGGGCATCAGTTCTTAAATCTGTTTTGTAAATACCTAAGAGTGTGATCGCTGGATCATATGGTCAGACTATGTTTAGTTTTGTAAGAAGCAGCCCAATCTGTCTCCCAAAATGACTGTGTACTTTATATTCCCACTAGCAATGAATGAGAGTGCCTGTTCTTCATTCTTGCCAAAAATTGGTATTGTCAGTGTGTTTGGGGTTTTTTTTTTTTTGTTCTTTTTGGACTTTAGCCATTTTAATATGTGTGTGACATTATAACATTTTGTTTTAACTTACAATTCCCCAAGGGCAAATTATATTGAGAATATTTTTATATATTTATTTGCCATCTGTGTATCTATTTGGTGAGGTGTTTGTACAGATCTTTTGCTCACTTATTAACTGGGTTGTTTATTTCCTTATTTTTGAGTTTTATTTTTTAGCTTATTTGGATAATTTGGATACAAGCCTTTATTACACAATTGTTTTCAAAATGTGTTCTCTCAGTCTATAGCTTTTCGTTAATTTCTTAATGCTCTTTGCTGAGCAGAAATTTTTAATTTTAACAGCATACAACTTACTGATACTTTCCTTCCTGTTTTTTTTTTTTTTTTTTTTTTTNAGAGCTCATCACCAAACACACAACCTCCTAGAATTTTTATGTTTTCTTCTAGAAGTTTCATAGTTTCGCATTTTCCATTTAGGCCTATGATCCATTCTGAGTTAGTTTTTGTGAAAGGTGTGAAGTCTAAGTCTAAATTCAATGTATTTTAGTATGTACACATCCACTTGCTCCAGCAGTATCTGTTGAAAGACTAACCTTTCTCCATAAAATCTCCTTTGGTCTTCTGTCAATGATTAATCGGTTATAGGTATATGGGTCTTTTCTGGCTTCTGCTCTCTCCCCCTGGTCTGTGTGTCTCTTTATTGCCACTATCACATTGCCTTGATTACTGTGGCTTTATAGTACATCTCAAAATCAAGTATTGTGAGTACTCCAAGTTTGTTTGTCTTTAATATTTTGTTGTCTATTTGTGGTCTTTTGCCTTCCCGTATAAACTTTAGAAAGAGTTTGTTTATGTCTACAAAATACTTTGCCAGGATTTTGATTGTCATTGCGTTGAGTCTCTGAATCAATGTGAGAACAACTGACTTCTAACCAATTCTAAACCTTCTAATCCATGAAAACAGAATATCTATGAATTTATTTTTATCCGCTATGATTTACTTCACCACAGTTTTGTGATTTGTATGTAGAGCCTATACATATTTTGTTACCTTTATGACTAACCATTTCATTTTTTGGTGCTATTTAAGTTGTATTCTTTTTTCTAATTTCAAGTTCCGAGTGTTTATTTCTAGTCTATATGTGTATTAGCCTAATTTTTTGCATTTGCATTGTGACAAAGAAGTGCCTGAGTCTGGGTAATTTATGAATACAAGAGGTATAATTGGCTTATGGATCAGCAGGCTGTGTAGGAAGCATGGCACTAGTATCTGCTTGGCTTCTAGTGAAGCCTCAGGAAGCTTTTACTCATGGCAGAAGATAAACAAAAGCAGGCATGTCACATAGTAAGAGAGGGAACAAGAGAGAGAGGAGAGCTGCCACACTCTTTTTAAAGAACCAGATCTCTTGTAAACTACCAGAGTGAAAATTGACTCATTACCATGGGAATGTCACCAAACCATTAATGAGGTAACCACTTCCATGATTCAATACCCGCCCCTTTGGCCATTCTCAAACATTGGACATCACAACTCCACGAAAGATTTGGAGAGGACATACATCTAAAACATATTAATAAGAAAACAATTAATATTGTATATTATCATTGTATCCTGCCACCTTGTTATAACTGCTTATTACTTTAAGGTGTTTTATAGTTTATGTATAACACTGATAATCTGGCCATGTCCAGTGGCTCAATGCCTATAATCCCAGCACTTTGGGAGGCTGAGGCAGGTGGATCACCTGAGGTCAGGAGTTTGAGACCAGCCTGGCCAACATTGTGAAATGCAATCTACTAAAACTACAAAAATGAGACAGGCATATGATGGGTACCTGTAAGCCCAGCTACTCGGGAGGTGGAGGTTGCAGTAGCTAAGAT
>NW_016107381.1:7636457-7640758 GCF_001604975.1 Cebus imitator | reverse complement strand
AAAAAAAATGACAATCCTTTATGAAAAAAATTTTATTTCTTTCTTCCCAATCTGTATACATTTTATTTCTTTTCTTGTATTATTGAACTAGCTGGAATTTCTAGTACAATGCTGAATAAGAATGGAGAGAGGATATACTTGCCTTGTTATCATTCACAGGAAAAAAGCATTGGTTTTTCTCATGATTAAGTATGATGTTAGCTGTAGGGTGTCTTTTGTTAATAGGTTCTTTTAATCAAATTGAGAAAGTTTTCTCTGTCAGTCCATTTTGCATTGCAGTAAAGGAATACATGAGGCTGAATAATTTATAAAGAAAAAAAGGTTACCCACAGCCAATATCATACTGAGTGGGCAAAAACTGGAAGCATTCCCTTTGTAATCTGGCACTAGACAAGGATGCCCTCTCTCACCACTCCTATCCAATATCGCATTGGAAGTTCTAGCCAGAGCAATCAGGCAACAAAAAGAAATAAAGCATATTCAATTAGGAAAGGAGGAAGTCAAATCATCTCTATTTGCAAATGACATGATTGTATATTTAGAAGACCCCATTGTCTCAGCTCAAAATCTCCTGAAACTGATAAGCAACTTCAGGAAAGTCTCAGGATACAAAATCAATGTGCAAAAATCACAAGCATTCCTATACACCAATAACAGACTTGAAGAGAGCCAAATCAAGAATGAACTGCCATTCATAATTGCTACAAAGAGAATAAAATACCTAGGAATACAACTAACAAAGAATGTAAAGTACTTCTTCAAAGAGAACTACAAACCACTGCTCAACGAAATAAGAGAGGACACAAACTAATGGAGAAACATTCCATGCTCATGGTTAGGAATAATCAATATCGTGAAAATGGCCATACTGCCCAAAGTAATTTATAGATTCAAAGCTATCCCCATCAAGCTACCAATGACCTTCTTCACAGAACTGAAAAAAACCACCTTAAACTTCATATGGAACCAAAAGAGAGCCCACATAGCCAAGTCAATTCTAAGCAAAAAGAACAAAGCTGGAGGCATCATGCTACCTGACTTCAAACTATACTATAAGGCTACAGTAATCAAAACAGCATGTACTGGTACCAAAACAGAGATATAGACCAACGGAACAGAACAGAGGCCTTGGAGGCAACGCCACACATCTACAACCATATGATCTTTGACAAACCTCACAAAAACAAGCAATGGGGAAAGGATTCCCTGTTTAACAAACAGTGTTGGGAAAACTGGCTAGCATTGTGCAGAAAGCAGAAACTGTACCCCTTCCTGACACCTTACACTAAAATTAACTCCAGTTGGATTAAAGACTTAAACATAAGACCTAACACCATAAAAACTCTAGAAGAAAATCTAGGCAAAACCATTCAGGACATAGGCATAGGCAAGGGCTTCATGACCAAAACACCAAAAGCATTGGCAACAAAGGCCAAAATAGACAAATGGGACCTAATTAAACTCCAGAGCTCCTGCACAGCAAAAGAAACAATCATTAGAGTGAATAGAAAACCAACAGAATGGGAAAACATTTTTGCAATCTACTCATCTGACAAAGGGCTGATATCCAGAATCTACAAAGAACCAAAACAGATTTACAAGAATAAAACAAACAAGCCCATTCAAAAGTGGGTGAAGGATATGAACACTACAAAATAAGACACATATGAGGCCAACAAACATATGAAAAAATGCTCATAATCACTGGTCATTAGAGAAATGCAAATCAAAACTACATTGAGATACCATCTCATGCTAGTTAGAACGGTGATCATTAAAAATAAATAACTCATAAAAAACAATGAGTTCACGTCCTTTGTAGGGACTTGGATGAATGTCAAAACCATCATTCTTAGCAAACTGACACAAGAACGAAAAATCAAGCACCGCATGTTCTCACTCATATGCGGGTGTTGAACAATGAGAATGCATGGACACAGGGAGTGGAGCATCATACACTGGGGTCTGTGGCAGGGGACTAGGGGTGGAACAGCAGGGGTGGGGAGCTGGGGAGGGATAACACGGCGAGAAATGTCAGTTATAGGTGATGCGGAGAAAGGCAGCAAACCACATTACCATGTATGTACCTATGCAACAATCTTGCATGTTCTTCACATGTACTCCAAAACCTAAAACTCAATAAAATATATATTTAAAAAAAAAAAAAGAAAAAGGTTTATTTTGCTCACAGTTCTGCAGACTGTATAGGAAGCATAGTGCTGGCATTTACTTCTGATGAAGGTCTCAGGAAGCTTCTACTCTATTTGGGAAGCTCTGCCCCTTTGGCCTTGCAATCCTTGTTCTCAGGAGTTGGAGTTGAGAGCCTGCAGCTTTTCCAGGCTCAGTATGCAAGCCACTGGTAATCTATCATGCCAAGAGCTTAAGGATGGTAGCCCCCTTCCCACAGCTCCATTAGGCAGTGCCCTGATGGGGACCCTGTGGGATCTCCAACCCCACATTTTCCGTCAGCATCGCCCTAGTAGTGTAGGGTTCTGCCTGGGCACCTAGGCTTTCCCATACATCCTCTGAAATCTAAGTGGCAGCCGTCAAGCTTCCTTCTCTCTTGCATTTTGTGTGCCTACAGGCTTAACGCTTTGTGGAAACCACCATGGTTTATGGTTTGTACTTTCTGGAGCAGTGGAGCAAGCTGTATCTGAGGATCTTTGAGTCCTAGCTGAAGCTGGAGTGGCAAGGATATGGGGATCAGTGTCCCAAGGCGGAGCAAGGAAGTGATGTCACAAGCCTAGCCTATAAAACTGTTATTTCCTTTTAGGCCTCTGAGGCTCTGATGGAAGGGGGTACCATGAATATTTCTGAAATAATAATGGGCCTTTTTTCCATTGTCTTGGATAGCACGTGGCTCCCTTTTAGTCTAGCAAATGTCTCTACCAAGTGGTTTCTCCACAGGCCTCTCGAATTCCTCTCCTGAAAATGCTTTTTACTTCTCTACACATGGATAGATCACAAATGTTCCAAATTTGTATGCTCTGCTTTCCTTTTATTTACAAATTCCAACCGTGTCATTCCTTTCCTCCTGTATCTTATTGTAGGCTATTAGAAAGTCATACTACAACTTGAATGCTTTTATCCTTACAAATTTCTTCTGCCAGATACCCCAGGTTGTTGTTCTTAAAAGTTCAGCCTTCCACAAAGCTCTAGGATATGGCCCCAAGCAACCTAGTTATTTGCTAGAGAATAATAAGGGTGACTTTGTTTCATTTTCTAATAAATTTCTCATTTTCACGTGAAACCTCCTCAGTCTGGCCTTCAATGTCCATATTTCTATCAGCATTTGTATCACAATCATTTAACAAATCTTTAAGAAATTCTGAACTTTTCTACATCTTCCTGCCTTCTGAGCCCTCCAAACTCTTTCAGTGTCTTCTATTACCCAATTGCAAAACTGCTTCCACATTTTAGATAACAGCAATGCTCTACCCTTCAGTACCAATTTTTTGTTTCAGTCCATTTTGTGTTGCTATAAAGAAATATCCAAGACTGGGTAATTTATAAGGGTAAAAGGTTTATTAAGTTCATGGTTTTGTAGGTCTTATCTACAGAAAGCATAGTGCTGGCATTTGCTTTGGGTGAGAACATTAAAGAAACTTACACTCACGGCAGAAAGTGAAAGGGAAACTGACATATCACAAGGTGAGAGGGAGCAAGCCAGAGAAGGGGGAGGTTCCAGACTTTTAAACAAGCAGATCTCACTTAAACTATCAAATCAAGAATGCACTCATTACTATGGGGATGGCAACAAGCCATTTATGAGATATCTGTGCCTATGATCTAAACACTTCCCACTAAGCCCCACCTTGAACGTCGGAGATCACATTTCAACATGAGATTTGGAGAGGGCAAATATCCAAACCATATTGCTGCCTTTGTTTCTATTTTACTGAGAATTTTTATTATGAATATATATTAGGTTGTTTTCTAATGCTTTTTTTCTACATCAATTGATACCAAATAATTTTTATCTTTTAGCCTCTTGATGCTGTCAGTTACAATGGTTGATTTTTGAGTATCAGAAAGTCTTGCATACCTAGAATAAATCTCACTTAGTTGTGGTGTGTAATTATTTTTTATATATTGTTGGATTAGAGTTGCTTATATTTTGCTGAGGATTGTGGAATCTATATTCATGAGGCATATTGATTTGTAGTTTTCCTTTCTTACAATATTGTTAGTTTCTTATAATTAAGGTAATGTTGGGTTCATGGAATAAATTAAAAAGTGATATCTCACTTCTATTGTGAGAAATAGATGCTTCTGTTTTCTCTAAGAATAGAAAATAGATG
>NW_016107381.1:7632583-7636405 GCF_001604975.1 Cebus imitator | reverse complement strand
TGATAGCACTTAAGTAATAATATGTATCTACTCGGTGTTTTGTTTTGTTTTGTTTTGTTTTCTGACAGAATTTTGCTCTTGTTGCCCAGGCTGGAATGCAATGACGCTATCTCAGCTCACCACAACCTCCACCTCCTGGGTTCAAGCAATTCTCCTGCCTCAGCCTCCCGAGTAGCTGGGACTACAGGCACGCGTCACCATGCCCAGTTAATTTTTTGTATTTTTAGTAGTGACAGGGTTTCACCATGCTGACCAGGATGGTCTCGATCTCCTAACCTCGTGATCCACCCACCTCGGCCTCCCAAAGTTCTGGGATTATAGGCATGAGCCACCAGATGCTTCTACTCTCTAAAGGAAATCTTACAGAATTAGTTTCATTTCTTCCTTAAATGTTAGGAAGAATTCACAGTGAAGCCATCTGAACCTGGTGCTTTCTTTTTGTACTGTATAACTAATTACTGATTCAAGTTCTTTAATAAACAAAGGCCTATTGAGATAATATAGTTCTCATTTGGTAAATTTTAATAGTTTTTTTCAAAGGACTGGTTTATTTTATCTAAGTTATGGCATTTGTGGCATAGAATTCTTCATAGTATTTTTATATTTTTATTATCCATAAATTCAGTAATAATGATTTCTCTTTCGTGTGTAATGTTGGTAATTAGTATCACCTCCCTCCCTCCCTCTCTTCCTTCTTTTTTTTTTCTTCCTTCCTTCCTTCTCTATTTTCATCTCTCCCTCCTTTTCTCTCTTCTTCCCTTTCTAGATCTCTGCTTGTCTCTCTTTCTTTTGCTTGCTTTCTCTTCCTTTGATAAGCCTGCCTAGAGGTTTATAAATTTCACTGATAAGTTTCAGGAATCACATATATAAGCTGGTCTCCCTCTCTATAAAAGATAGTACATATATATATATGGAGAGAGAGAGAGAGAGAGAGAGAGAGAGAGAGAGAGAGGGAGGGAGGGAGAGGGAGAGAGAATCCTTATTTTTGATAAAGAGGCAAAGATAATTTAATGGTGAAGGGTAGATATTTTGAGAAACATGTACAGAAATGATTGGGCATCCATATACAATAAAAATGAATCTAGTCACATACCTCACATGTTTCACAAAAATTACTTGGAAAATGATTATAGATCTAAATGTAAAGCATTAACTATAAAACTCCTAGGATAGATTTCTGGCAAGATGGCCAAACAGGAACAGCTCCGGTGCGAAGCTCCCAGTGAGAGCAACGCAGAAGGTGGGTGATCTCTGCATTTCCAACGGAGGTGCCTGGTTCATCTCATTGGGACTGGTTAGACAATGAGTGCAGCCCAAGGATGGTGAGCCGAAGCAGGGTGGGACATCACCTCACCTGCGAAATGCAAGGGGCTAGAGAACTCCCTCTTCTAAACAAGCGAAGCCACTAAGGACCTTTCCTGGTACTCTGGCACTCTGGCTCAGATACTGCACTTTTCCCATGGCCTTCACAACCCGCAGACCAGGAGATTGCCTCCATTGCCTATAACACCAGTGCCCCCAGGTTTCCAACACAAAACTAAGCAACTGTTTGGGAAGACACTGAGCTAGCCACAGCAGTTTTTTTTTTTTTTTTGTTTGTTTGTTTGTTTGTTTTTCTCATACCCCAGTGGTGACTGGAATGCCAGCAAGACAGAACTCCCCTGAGAAAGGGGGCTGCAGCCAGGGAGCCAAGTGATACGGCTTGGTAGGTCCCTCCAACACAAAGACCAGCAAGCTAAGATCCACTGGCTTAAAATTCTTGCAGCTAGCACAGCAGTCTGAGTTCGACCTGGGACTCAGTTGAGCTCAGTAGGAGGAGGGGAGTCCACATTACTGAGGCTCAGGTAGGTGGTTTTAATATGGCCTGTGTAAACAAAGTCACCAGGAAGTTTACACAGCTATTGGGAAAAGCCCACAGCAGTTCAGCAAGGCCACTGCAGGCAGATTGTGTCACCTGACTCCCTCCTGGCTGGGCAGGGCATCTCTGACAAAAGGCAGCAGCCTGACAGGGACTTACAAATAAAGCCACCAAGAGAGCACCTGGGAAAAGGGGTGGTTGTGGGTACAGCTTCAGCAGACTTAAATGTCCCTTCCCAGCAGCTGTGAAGGGAGCAAAAGATCTCCCAGCACAGCACTCAAGCTCTGATAAGGGAAAGACTGCCTCCTCAAGTGGCTCCCTGACCCCTGTGTATCCTGACTAGAAGACACGTCCCAGCAGGGGCAGACTGACACCCCATACAGGAGAGCTCTGACTGGCATCTGGTGGGTGCTCCTCTGGAACAAAGCTACCAGAGGAATGAACAGGCAGCAATATTTGCTGTTCTGAAGACCCCACTGGTGATTCCTAGGCAAGCAGGATCTGAAGTGGACCTCCAGCAAACTCTAGCTGTCCTGACCGTTACAAGGAAAACTAACAAACAGAAAGAAATAGTTTCAACATCAACAGAAGGGATATCCACTCAGAGACCCCATCCAAACGTCACCAACTTCAAAGACTAAAGGTAGATAAATCCATGAGGATGGAAAGAAACCAGTGCAAAAAGGCTGAAAACTTCAACAACCAGAACGCCTCTTCTCCAAGGGATTACAACACCTCACCAGCAAGGGAACAAAACTGGATGGAGAATGAGTTTGACGAACTGACAGAAGCAGGCTTCAGAAGGTGGGTAATAACAAACTTCTCTGAGCTAAAGGATCATGTTCTAACCTAATGCAAGGTAGCTAATAACCCTGAAAAAAAAGGTTAGATGAAATGCTGTCTATAATAACCAGCATATAGAAGAACATAAACAACTTGATAGAGCTGAAAAACACAGCATGAGAACTTTGTCAAGCATACACAAGTTTCAATAGCCAAATCGATTAAGCAGAAAAAAGGATATCAGAGGTTGAAGATCAACTCAATGAAATAAAGCGAGAAAACAAGATTAGAGAAAAAGAGTAAAAAGAAACGAACATAGTCTCCAAGAAATATGGGATTATGTGAAAAGGCCAAATCTATGTTTGTTTGGTGTACCTGAAAGTGATGGGGAGAATGAAATTAAGTTGAAAAACACTCTTCAGGATAATATCCAGAACAACTTCCCGAACCTAGGAAGGCAGATCAACATTCAAATTCAGGAAATAGAACACCACAAAGATATTCCCTGAGAAGAGCAACCCCAAGACATATAATCATCAGATTACCCAGGGTTGATATGAAGGAAAAAAATGCTAAGGGCAGCCAGAGAGAAAGGTCGAGTTACCCACAAAAAGAAGCCCATCAGACTTACCAGCAGATCTCTCAGCAGAACTTCACAAGCCAAAAGAGAGTAGGGGTCAATATTCAACATCCTTAAAGAAAATAATTTTCAGCCCAGAATTTCATATCCAGCCAAACTAAGCTTCATAAGTGAAGGAGAAGGAAAACCCTTCATAGACAAGCAAATGTTGAGAGATTTTTGTCATCACCAGACCTGCCCTACAACAGCTCCTGAAGGAAGAACTAAACATGGAACCGAACAACTGGTACCAGCCACTGCAAAAACATACCTAATTATAAAGACCATCAAGGCTACAAAGAAACTACATCAACTAACAGGCAAAACAACAAGCTAGCATCAAAATGGCAGGCCAAATTCACATATAAAAATATTAACCTTAAATGTAAATGAGCTAAATGCCCCAATTAAAAGACACAGACTGGCAAACTGAATAGAGTCAAGATTCACCTGGATGCTGTATTCAGGATACCTATCTCACATGCCAACACATACACAGGCTCAAAATAAAGGGATGGAAGAAGGTTTACCAAGCAAATGGAAAGAAAAAAAAAAAAAAAAA
>NW_016107381.1:7630255-7632560 GCF_001604975.1 Cebus imitator | reverse complement strand
AAAAAAAAAAAAAAAGCAGGGGTCACAATCCTAGTCTCTGATAAAACAGACATTAAACCAGCAAAGCTCAAAAGAGACAAAGAAGGGCATTACATAATCGTAAAGGGATCAATACAACAGGAAGAATTAACTATCCTAACTATATATGCACGCAATACAGGAGCACCCACATATGTAAAGCGAGTTCTTAATGACTTACAAAGAGACTTAGACTCCCACACAATAATAGTGGGAGATTTTAACACCCCACAGTCAATATTAGACATATCAACAAGACAGAAAATTAACAAGGATAACCAGGACTTGAACTCAGATCTGGACTAAGCGGACCTAATAGACATCTACAGAACTCTCCACCCCAAATTCACAGGATATACATTATTTTCAGCACCACATTGTACTTATTCTAAAACTGACCACATAATTAAAAGTAAAACACTTCTCAGCAAATGCAAAAGAATGGAAATCATAACAGTCTCTCAAACCACCATGTAATCAAATTAGAACTTAGGATTAAGAAACTCCTCAAAACCACACAACTAATGGAAACTGAAAACCTGCTCCTGTATGACTACTGGGTAAATAATGAAATGAAGGCAGAAATAAAGATGTTCTTTGAAACCATTGAGAATGAAGAAAAAACATACCAGAATCTCTGGGACACATTTAAAGCAGTGAATAGAGGGAAATCTATAGCAATAAATGCCCACAAGAGAAACAAGGAAAGAACTAAAATTGACAGCCTAACATCACAATTAAAAGAACTAGAAGAGCAAGATCAAACAAATTAAAAAGCTAGCAGAACACAAGAAATAACTAGGATCAGAGCAGAACTGAAGGAGATAGACACAAAGAAAAATCTTCAAAACATCAATGAATCCAAGAGCTTGTTTTTTGAAAAGATCAACAACATAGACTGCTAGCCAGACTAATAAAGAAGAAAAGAGAGAAGAATCAAATAGATACAATAAAAAATGATAAAGGGGATATCATCACTGATCCCGCACAAATAAAAACTATCATCAGAGAATACTATAAACACCTTTATGCAAATAAACCAGAATATCTAGAAGAAATGGATGAATTCCTGGACACAGCCTCCCAGGACTAAACCAGGAAGAAGTCGAATCCCTGGATAGACCAATAACAAGGCCTGAAGTTGTGGCAGCAACTAATAGCCTGCCAACCAAAAACAGTCCAAGACCAGACAGGTTCACAGCAGAATTGTACCAGAGGTACAAAGAGGAACTGGTACCATTCCTTCTGAAACTATTCCAAACAATGCGAAGAGAGAGAATCCTCCCTACATCATTTTATGAAACCAACATCATCCTGATATCAAAACCTGGCAGAGAAACAAATAAAAGAGAAAATTTCAGGCCAATATGTATGATGAACATTGATGCAAAAATACTGGCAAACAAAATCCAACAGCACACCAAAAAGCTTATCCATCACAATCAATTTGGCCTCATCCCTGGAATGCAAGGCTGGTTCTACATATGCAAATCTATAAACATAGTTCATCACATAAACAGAACCAAAGACAAAAATCACATACGTAACTCAATAGATGCAGAGAAGGCCTTCGACAAAATTCAACACCCTTTATGCAAAAAACCCTCAATAAACTAGGTATTGATGGAAAGCATCTCAAACTAATAACAGCTATTTATGAAAAACCCACAGCCAATATCATACTGAATGGGAGAAAACTGGAAGTATTCTCTTTGAAAACTGGCATAAGACAAGGATGCACTCTCTTACCACTCCTATTCAACGTAGTATTGGAAGTTCTGGCAACGGCAATCTGGCAAGGAAAAGAAATAAAGCGCATTCAATTAGGAAAAGAGGAAGTCAAATTGTCTCTATTTGCAGACGACATGATTGTATATTTAGAAAACCCCATTGTCTCAGCCCAAAATTTCCTTAAGCTGATAAGCAACTTCAGCAAATTGTCAGGATACAAAATCAATGTGCAAAAATCACAAGCATTCTTATGCACCAATAACAGACAAACAGAGAGCCAAATCATGAGTGAAATCCCATTCACAATTGCTACAAAGGAATAAAATGCCTAGGAATACAACTAACAAGGGATGACGAGGACATTTTCAAGGAGAACTACAAACCACTGCTCAAGGAAATAAGAGAGGACAC
The DNA here is from genome assembly GCF_001604975.1 of Cebus imitator. Classification (NCBI taxonomy): domain Eukaryota; kingdom Metazoa; phylum Chordata; class Mammalia; order Primates; family Cebidae; genus Cebus; species Cebus imitator. The sequence goes on along the minus strand of NW_016107381.1, from coordinate 7,630,400 downwards.
AAACAGTTGGAAAAAATATTCCATGCTCATGGTTAGGTAGAATGAATATCATGAAAATGGCCACACTGCCCAAAGTAATTTATAGATTCAATGTTATCCCATCAATCAAGCTACCATTGACTTTCTTCACAGAATTGGAAAAAAA
>NW_016107381.1:7589944-7628450 GCF_001604975.1 Cebus imitator | reverse complement strand
TTTTTTGGAGACTGAGTCTCACTCTGTCACCCAGGATGGACTGCAGTGGTACAATCTCAACTCATTGCAACTTCCACCTCCCAGGTTCAAGTGATTCTCCTGCCTCAGCCTCCTGAGTAACTAGGATTACAGGTTCGAACCACCATGCCCGGCTAATTTTTGTATTTTTAGTAGGTGGGGTTTCACCATGTTGGTCAGGGTGGTCTTGGCCCCAAAATCTTTTAAGTCTCTATAAACATTCTTCAGAAAATGAAAATACAAGCCACAGACTGGGAACAAACTTGTGACACTAATAAAATATCTGTATCTGATGTGCGAAGAATTCTTAACCCTCTGCACTAAGAAACAACCTAGTTATAACATGGGCAAAAGATCAAAAGGGACACTTTACCAAAGACAGTATGTGGATGGAAAATAAACACATTAAAACAATCCTCAACCTCATATGTCAGTAGAGTATTGCAAATTAAAACCACAGTGTGGTACAACTACCCACTTTTTATAATGACTAATATCCAAAAACATTGACAAATGCTTGCATGGAAGTAGAAAAAGCAGTTCCCTCATTTACTGCTGGTAGGAATGCAAAATGTTATAGCATCTTGACAGTATGGCTCCTTCTTATGAAGTTAAACATTGATTTATCATCTGACATAGCAGTCATGCTCCTAGGTACTAACTCAACCTATTGAAAAACTTACTTTCACACAAAAATCTCCCTGTGATGGTATGTAGCAACTTTGTCCATAATTCCCCTAAACTGAAAGTAACTTGGATGTCTATCAACGGGTGAACAGTAAATGAACTGTCGTATCAATAATTGAATAGTAAATGAATTGTAGTATATTCATATGGTAGAATATTATTCAGCAATGAAAATTAATAAGCTATTAATTCATGCAAAACCATAGATGAATTTCAAATGCATTTTTGCTAAGTGAGGATGCCAGAATTAAAAGGCTACATATTGTATGATTACATTTATTTGACATTCTGGAAAAGGAAAACTTATCAGACAGAAAACTGACCAAGATTGTCAGACGTTTATACAGGAGACAGTGATTAGGGAAAGCACAGAAGAATTTTTACAGTGGCAGAACTAACCTTTATGACTTGGTAGAGGTGGATATGTGATGCTATGTATTTGTCAAGTTCATAAACTGCAAACCACAAAAAGTGACCTTTAATGTATGCAAACAAAAATAAATCAATCAGGAGATTTGGAACCCCAGAATGGAATGCAGACCGTGACAAATGACTCTCCTAGTAATAACAATGCATGAAATAATCTCAGCGAAAATGATGCAGAATAAAACATGATCTAACCCTCATAATTTTGGAAAATAATGTTTTGACTAGAAATTATAAGGCTATAGACCAAAGGAACTTTAAACATAAACACTGTATTCCAGCTGGTAAATTTGTTTCTTATGAGGTCGTATTTTAATTTTGAAAATGTTTACATGTACTGGGGTTGAGCAAATATGTAAATAGGTAGTGGATGGAAGGAGACATGTTTTTCTGCTAGACAGTGAAATTATGGATTAATAAGTATGAAAATCTAGACAACACTGTGGTATGGGATAACAGTCAGAGACATCAGTATGAACTCATTTTATTAGGTTGGTGCAAAGGAAATTGCAGTTTTGGCCTTCACTTTCCATGGCTACAATCATGATGACTTTTGTACCAACCTAACAGCTTACCATATATGTAGATGAATACTTACAGAAATAATTATAAATATGTGAATGTGCAGGAGTTAGTATCCATATACTCCATCAGTCTTTTCTTTTGTGATAGACTAGAAGCAAGGACTCTAAGTAACAGTGAACACACCAAGTGTCCCAATGTTGGTCTCAAAATACCATTTCCGTTACAAGGAAATCAAGTTGCTTAGAGAAATAACTGATTTTAGAGATGGTGCAGAGGAAATAGAAGATTAATCTGGTGGACGTTGTAGTAATAGGAAATGAGTGAGTGTTAGAAAAAGAAAAACATGGGTCAAGGGGATACAGGCGCCAATCTGAAACTGAAATAAAGCCGGAACTAAAATAACTTCAGGAATAAAATAAATAACATTTTATTGGACTGTAACCCCAAGTATAAGTATGAATGCATCATACTGATACCAATGAATAACTGAATGGATGAATAAATGTGTAAGAAGAAACTTTCTTACTAAAATATCCTAAGTATATATGTAGATAATCCCCCTTTTTTTTTCAGGAGAAACTCATCTTTCTTACCCCCAAATCTATTGAATGTAGATTTAGTTCCTTCCTGCCAAAGAATAGAGTAGGAAAAGGTAAATGTAATAATTTTAAAGTGGAGAAACCTGCCAAGCCCAACCTTTAGCAAATGATGAAGTTTAGTGCCATAGTGAGGTCATGTTAATATGTACTCCCTGGTGTGAGGTGATGAGAAATGTACTTTATATCTGTGCTTGTTTTCCCAAAACTCATGAATTCAATCTAATCATGAGAAAAGCTTCAGATGATCCCAGACTGGGAACATTCTACAGGATACCTGGTAGTACATCTAAGCTCCATGAAGGCAGTGAGAAACGAAGAAAGGCTAAGGAGCTGTCACAGATCGGGGGACACTGTGAGCTATGATGACTAAATATAATGTGATGTCCTGGATTGGATCCTGGAATAGAAGATAGGCAGTAATGGAAAAACTGATGGAATCCGAATGAAGTCAAGACTTCAGTTAATAGTAATGTTCCAGTGTCAGTCTCCTGGTTTTGACAAATGTACCATGACAACATAAGGTGTTAATAACAATGAGGGAAGCTGGATCGTGTATGAGAATTGTCTACACTATCTTTGCCACTGTTCTGTGCATCAAATAATATTTTAGTATAAGAAGTTTATTTTTTTTAAACTGGTGCTTTGAAATTTAAAGTAAATAGTATCTTAAGGAAGATATAAATTCAGCCAATGATAAACAAATGTGGACTAACTGGAATGACTATATTTCTATTAATGAACAGTGTAAGTCACAAGTAGAGAAATATTTCTGACCTTCAAACCTGAAGAAACCATAAAGATTCAGGATCTCATTATTTTTATATGAACCAAGTCATCAAGCAGTATTTCTCTTATTTAGAGCAGATGGTATTCCATATTTCTTTCTTGAAATTCTAGATTTTGCAAGCAAGGCTGTTCTTGAATTTAATTGAAAGAAAACAAAAATGATTAAAATGTATTAAGCTTGCTAAATATTGGTGGTTTCCCAATCACACTGGGTAAAATATGGGTTATTTTTGTCATGATTGGTGACTTACTCTTGAAGACATTAAAGCTAGAAATAAACACAGTCCAGGAAAGCTATAGAATGTGTTTCCATTTTAGTATTATTCATAAAGAGAATACAGCCAAGTAAGAATCATACAATGTCTAACCTCTCACTTTATACTTAGAGACATAATACAACATATCAAAATGAACCAAATAATATTTAGAAATATGTATTACATCAATGTAGATGCAAAGAAAATATAATACACTATATTAAACTACATAAAGGTATGACTTCTATTACAAGAAAAATGCAATTACAGGTAATTTCTTTGCATTTTTAGCACCCAATAAGTAATAAATAGCTCTGAATGACAGAATATGCAGAATATGTAATTTTGATGTTATCAATACTATGTAGTAAAATCTGTGATTAAAATAGATAATCATATGAATTTCTTAAATGTTATTATAATAATAATATCCCATTTAGAAAATAAGAACTTGCATTTTAATTTTCTTTCTTTCTCATACCAATTTTCTCGTATTTGGCATGAATTGCATCTCATTAGCAGAAGCCTAAAATTGAAAGTAGAACAGCTGCAGTGCTGAATCAAGAAACCTCAGTAAGAAAAATCAAAGCCTTGTATTTAATTACTTAATATAGTTCGCTAATTATTACAGAAACCACTTGGTTTAGAACAGTATGAATTCTATTCTATTTTATCTTATATGCCACATAGTGTAAAGAAAATATAGAGGAAAATGTGGTGATGCATATGCATTTTTTCTCTTTCTAAATCCTTAAACTCCTTTCCAATGCAGTTAAAAGAATGAATAAGCCACAGTTCAGGATAAGTTTGGCAACAAAGAAAACGACATTACTCTGCCCTCTCGTATCTAATCTACTTTTCTACTAAAGGGTAAATTTGACATTCTTCCAACTACCACTAAAACTGTCAGAAAATCCTTGAAAATAGCATTTTAAAAATCAATAGTGCCCCTTCTCATCTCTTAAACTGGTCAATTTTTGATTTCCCAGTTCCCTGAAATTCCTTGGAATTCACTTGAGTATAGATGACCTAAGCCAGGCATTATTAAACTCATTAAAGAGAGATACCAAATTTGGAGATCAAGATATTATAGGAACATATTAAAACATGTCCTCAGGTGCTGCTTATGAGGAATAGCATGATTTCTTCAATGTAGTCATCTTTCAAATCAGTGCCAATTAATATAATTAATGTAATACAAATGTTTGGTTTAAACATATAGTGTAGATTTGCAAACATGTTTCTTTTATAGGGCGATATAAAACAAATAGAGAGAACCACCTGTGATTCTAATGAAGGGTAGTATGTACACGTAGGCCTCTCCTGAGTCAGGAGCTCTGCTAATGGCTGCTGCTCTAACATTGCATGTTTCTAGTCTCAAGACATAGGACTTAGAAGGATCCTGGTGGGGATTTTCATCTTTGCTCTCGTATTTGCCTAATAATAATATCACCCCCTACTCCCACAAATAACATGACTGAACAGTATGTTTTCTGTTTTGTTTGCACTAAGATGATATCTGTGATGTTTATATTACAAGTTACACTGATTTTAATTAATTTCCTCTTAGGGTGTGGAGGGGGCTATCATTCCAGTGTCTTGGCCATTCACTTTACATCATGAACAGTGATCTATATCTGCAACACCCGATAGAACGAGATAGGGGAATTTTATCCCCAAGTATGCCATTTACATATTCCATAACCTTGAGCAAATTTCACTCCTCCAGACTTTCCCATTTGTTAGATGTGGGTGATGATGGAATGTTACTCTGTAAGCCCAAAGAAGGTTTGCATAAGAGATACAGGAGGACTAGTGATGGTAATCTCCTTGAAAGTATAAAGATCATAAAGATGCCCTTTACAGCAATGATGCTATAGCATAACCCACATAGCAATGATGTTTTCAGCCTGATCCAGGAAGCCGTCATTACCGTATTCCACTGTTATCCTTTACGTCTTAGCTTGCGGGAAAGTAATATTTTCAACACTCATTGCTGTGAAAAATGATTACTTTATTTTTACACACATAGAGTTGTGTTTCCAAATACAAAATAAGCAGCACAAGCAGACATTCCTTAGAAAACCTTTTTTAGTCCTAAGCAAGTATATACACATATTTGTATAAGACACAAAATAATAATAAATGGAGGAAAAAATAGTATATGCTAGATATGTATGTAGTCTAGAAACACACCATTTCAAATTGTTCTAGTTGCCCTTAAAATGACACTATTCTTCTAGTTGTAGAGAATTATTTTCTATTATGTGCTTTGTATACAATTGCCAGCATGTTAAAGGAAGACCAGAAGTCACATGTGTGCAGACTGTGTCTAGACAATGAACTCGGCTTTATTCTGCAAGGTGTCTTCTGGGAGAGGCTTAGTAGCCCATAGTTTTATATCTTGCAGTAGAGTTGGGGCTGAGGGACTCTAGTTCTGGAGGGAAAGTTCTGCAAGTCTTCTCCTTGTCTAAGACCATGCAGATAGCTTGCTCAGAGAGCGCTGTGCATGCACTACGGCACGATTTCATACATCCAGACATCACAGGGAAAGTTAGGTTCTAGACCACTGACCCTAGCCAGCATCCCTTCATTAAATTACCTATGCCTGTGAGATAAGGATAGCAATGTTGTGCTCTGACAACGCCATGGGGGTTGAATGCTTAAATAAAGACTTATTGTTGTAGAACATTAGGAACTCTTATGCAGTAGCCTTGATGGGTAAGTAAGTAGTTTCCTGTTTGGCAGAATCATCAGTCAAAACTTCTTAGACATTATGGAAGTGTGAGGCTGCTGTGTTCTGATGGTCTGAGGCTTTGCCTCCTGAATTCCACAAGGATTCCTTTGGCTCCAAGGAGAGCAAGGTCTGAGAGCCACGATGAACTCCTCTATCCACATGCCTTGGGAGGATCTGTCTCTCACCCTCGGATGCTCTTTCGCTTAGTGGTTAGGGAACCCTCCTGCCCCCTCCACTTCTGTAGTTCACTGGCCACTACAGACATCCAGGAAGTACCAGTGTCTCCAGGTGACCTCACCTACCACCATCTCAGCAACACGTGGCTGCTTACATGGGAGAATCTGCACAACTGCTTCATGGACTTTCTCAGGACCAAATTTCCCTCCTCTTAGGAAAGAAATTTTTTCATTTGTGATTACTATTAACAAGAACAGTAACAAGACAAGGTACAGGCATCTTCCATTTCTGAAGTTGCTTTGCAAAGTGACTGCTGAAAACAATTTCTAGTGCCCTCACACCTGATTAGACAATAGATTTTAGGGAATATGCTTTACCTGACTGATTAAAAAAAGGCTTTATAAGACAAATAGCTCACCCAGGTGGAATGAGCAGGAAACTGACACAAGCTCAGAATGCCTGGTTGGGCAGTTGACTTAAGTATTCAGCGAACTTCTGAAATAAACACTTAAATGATTTAAATAGAGTTGGCTAGTCATTACTGTTTCTGTTCATGGTGTCTCAGGCCTGCAAGACATATGCAAAGCTAAACTGTAGCCCGCACTGCAAGAAATAGCACTGAATCAAGAACGTAGCTGTCTTATGAATGATCTCTACTGATAATTCTTTTTTAAAACAACTTTTTTTTCTATGAGCTTGCTTCGGAGAGTAATATTTGTGTGTTTATTTGTTTGTTTTAATAAATAAGGTTATTAGTAGTAGTCTAATTGTCTAAAACTGGAAACAATCCAAAATTTGTATCGACGGTAGAAAGAATAAATAATGGTATGCTTATATAACATGTGCTATTCAGCAATGAGAATAAACAAGCTATAAATAAATGCATAACATGGATAAATCTCTCAGACATAATATTTAACAAAAGAAGTCAGATAAAAAGAACACATGCGAACATATACTCTATAATCCCATTGTTTTGAGTTGAAAAAATGAGACCTTTAATTTATGTTGCAGAAAAATCAGCATCAGGAGATGGAAACTGGAAGAAAAAAAGAGAGGGGATTCTCAAATGAAGATAATGTTTATTTCCTAATCTAGGTTGAATATCATCAAACTGCATACTTAAAAATTGTGTTCTGAATGTGTGCTACAATTCAACAAAAATATATTAACAACAACAACAAATGAAGAGCAAGCCTGCCTAGTGCAGAAGTCTAATCCTAACATCCAAATCAATCCCAGCGTTTCTCCCCTCCCCTGTACACAAGCCAGCAAACCCATCACTCACTCTGGTGATTATGAGACTGTTTGTGGCTCATGCAATTTCACTTCACAAATAGCACAACTGCAGAGACAATAGTTTCATTTCTTTAGCTCTGTCATAGATACTTTATCATTTCTTTATGTGTCTCATAATTTTTTAACACATTGGAGATTTTGAATAGCACAACATAGCAATTCTAAAATTCAGTCTTTCCTGTCTAGATGATTTGTGGTGGTTGTTTGTGGACATCATTTTGCTATATGTTTGTTTAATGACTTTCCTACTATACAGTCTGTATTCTTCATCATCTGTGACCACTGAAGTCCCTGTTGAGTTAGCTTAGTGGCAAGTAAATTTCACAGTTTTCTTAAATGCCAAGAACTCATAAGTACCCCAGCCTTTGTAGAGGGGCTCTGTATGCATTACAAGTTAAGACATGTTTCAACACTCGGGAAAGCAGTTTATAACTTTGCTTTAGTCTTCGCTTCCTGCTTGCATAGAACCTCAAAATCACCCAGAGCTGGCTACTTGGAACCTTCTCAAGCCTTTTCTAGCATATTCACAATCCTAGGCATATGTGTAGCATTATAGATTCCCAGCAATATGGCAGAGCTTTCCAAAGCCACTTATGTACAAAATTGTTATCATTATCTCAGTCACTTGAAATCGTAAAAAAAATTGCTGCTAGGTTGGTTGGTTGTTTTTGACAAATGTTCTTATGTAAAATGCTATTCAGTTTTTACATTGTTGGTGTAAGTGTAAAGTAGTTCAACCATTGTGGAAGACAGGGTGGTGATTACTCAAGGATATAGAAGCAGGAATACCATTTGACCCAGCAATCCCATTACTGGGTATATACCCAAAGAATTGTAAGTTGTTCTGTTATAAAGACACATGCATGCACATGTTTATTGCAGCACTGTTCACAATGGAAAATACCTGAAATCAACCCAAATACCCATCAATGATAGACTGGATAAAGAAAATGTGGCACATATACACCGTGGAATACTATGCAGTGACAAAAAAGGATGTGTAGGGACATGGATGAAGCTGGAAACCATCATTTTCAGCCAACTAACACAAGAATAGAAAACTAAACACCACATATTCTCACTCAAAACTGGGAGTTAAACAATAAGAACAGATGGACACAGTGAGGGGAACATCACACATCAGGGCCTGTTGGGGGGTGGGGGGATAGGGGAGGGAAAGCATTAGGAGAAATACCTAACGTAGATGACGGGTGATGGATGCAGCCAATCACCATAGCATGTGTATATGTATGTAACAAGCCTGCATGTTCTGCACATGTACCCCAGAACTTAAAGTACAATAAAAAAAAAAATAACCAAAATTATAAAACATAAAGGATTTCAACTATACTTATAAAAAAACAAAACAACAATAACAACAACAACAAACATTGTTCAGACTAAATGATCTAAAGGAGCCAAGTCAGGTCGAATGAAGAAGAGCCCTGCTAGTGGGTATGTCTGCAGAACTACTGGGCACGTCAAATAATGACAGTTCTCTGAGAACAGTGCTTGAGGGCAGCTCTAAACTTGTTCTGCCCCCTTTAGTGTCTGCTATGCTGCTGGTTCTCATTGCAACTGCAGGACTGTTGGTTTGCAAGGTTACCATGGAATTTGGAAAAGGAAGGTGGGAACAAGGAAGTTAAAATGTGACAAAGCTGACTGTTCTTGCTGAGATTCAGCTGTTTTTTCTCGAATAAATATTCCCTGTGTTAACCTTTTTTGGTAAATTTCCAGAGTTCAGAAAAACTTGGTTTTTGTCAATTATGGCCAGTGTTCTTATTGTTTCACTGATAAGAGGATGTGTGAATGTTCTTACACTACTGTGCCTGCTGATGCCACCTCAGGTCATATATCAGTGTTATTTAAAGCACAATTGCAGCCTTTTTCTTTACTTTTCTTACCGTTATTTGATGTTCAACCAGAGGTTATAATTACCTACATGATTCCACTTTGTTGAATAAAGTGACAGATGGCTTTGTTTGTTAAAAAAAAAAAAAGCTAAAAAAATTCATAGTGTTTTGCTTTTATCAGTAGCACACCATAATCTCCAGCTGTTCAACACTGTCACATTTGATGCAAGATCTATAACAATAGAGTGTAATTTGTCTTCCATATTTTTCAAGTGGACACATTGTCTCAATTTGTGCAGGTTTTCTCTTTTTTGTAGTAAGTGTTCATACCATGCTTTTGATAAATAAGTCTAACTGGCCTTTTCTTGCTTTCATTTTTTCTTCCAAGTGCTAATGCAAAAATGAACCACATTTTGCAATTAGTTCTGTGATTCTCATGGCATTTCTATTATTTCAGGAATGCCTCCTGTCATTGAAACTGCTAAAGGGGAAACATCTTTCCGAGAATGGAATGACTGCGATTAATCTTTTAGCATCTCAAAATAATGCTGAATGTTCCCTCCAGTCTTTACTTCAAAACATTGATCCAATCTGTGCATGTTTACTTATTTATGTGTAAATCAAATAAACCAAGTTTTTTCTGGTCTGTGAAATCTTTAAGACTTTTGAGGGCTGTCATCATATGCATCCAGTCTTAGAACCCAACTGATGTGAGTGATTTCTGTCTTTTGTAAATAGTTTACCAATAAAACATTATTTAAATCTGTTAGTCATGAAATAGGCTATTTAGAATCTCATAAGGGTGTAACTTTTAAAAAATATTCTTCACAAAAGATCTGAAAATACCTCTTTGATCCATTATATGCTTTCTTTGTTAGTCTATACATATTTCTGGGTATATTATTTATAAAAAACAGCTCTTCATGTAATAGTATTGAATCAATCTTACCTTTCCTATGGTTTACTCTTAACTATCCTTTTTGAATTTTGATATGACTGATAGTGATGAAAAATACCATTATTCACCTGGAAGTTAGAGTATCTCAAAATGCCTACAATGTGGTGAAGTGGGGTAAGAGTGAGAGGAGAAATTAAACAGGAGAGGGAAACCAGTCTTAAGTAATTGTGATTAAAATATCTTACTTCTATAAATTTTTTGGAAACGTATCATTAGTTCAGACCATTTCCAGAACCTTAAAAGCTGTCTTTGCAACTAAGGCACCCAGAAACGTACGTATATTTAAACCTTGAGCCCCAGACTTTTCTTCTCACTCTTAGATAACAGAAATTCCTGTGGCCTCCTTCAGGTATAAAGAATAGTCTCAATTCAGTAGTTAAAAGAGTCTAGTCAAAAACATTAATCAACCCTTCTACTTTTACTGATCCCTTTTCTCCAGGTGGCCTAATAGAAATGAAGGTCTATCTGGAAAACATCGAGTAGATTTTTCTCAATGTCACTCCCCTCTCCACTCCATGCAAGCCACTACTTCTGATGCCACTAGATCTGATGAAAGAGAGACAGTAGAGAAACAAGCAGTAGGAAAGCTCTTACTTAACCAGCGCTGTTATGAATTGGCTTCACTGTTTCTGGACCCAGAAGATATTTAAAGCAGACTCTCTCTTTTTTCTTTTCTTTTCTTTTTTTTTTTTTTTGAAACAGTTTCAGTCTGTCATGCACCCTGGAATGCAGTGGCACAATCTCAGCTCAATGCAACCTCTGCCTTCCGGGTTCAGGCAATTCTCCTGCCTGAGTACCTGGGATTATATGCACCTGCCAACATATCTGGCTAATTTTTTGTATTTTTAGTAGAAATGGGATTTCATCATGTTGGCCAGGCTGGTCTCGAACTCCTGGCCTCAGGCGATCAACCCACCTGAGTCTCCCAAAGTGCTGGGATTGCAGGCATGAGCCATCTTGCACAGACAAGCAGACTCTCTCTGTCATGGGTACGTCTGTCACTCCTTCAGATAGCCCTCTCCAGTCAATCGGCTGGTTGTGTCCAGCGGCAATCTGAGTATTGTTTTCTGTGATATCCCTTGCCACTCTTCTCTCCACCCTAAGTTTTCCAAAAGTTCAAGCCACAGGGATTCTCTATTGTAGTTTCATGCTGTTCCAGTTGGTTTCCTTGTTCAATTTTCATAGTGGATCCAGGCTGACTCTCACTACCTTAAGGACCTCTTCTGGTTCATGAACAATACTTACATGTCTTTTGTACCTACTCAGTGAAAGTGCAGGGTAATCACAGGTATTGATCGACTTACGACCTATGCAACTACGACCATTCGACTTTACAACCACAATCGCTAGCAAACGTTGCCCAGCTGGGTGTACGACAGTGCGGACCAGCTTCCGGCAGCACTACCATCTCCGCGTGCACCATTTCAACTGTTATCTCAGACTCGGTACAGCAATTTGTGTTTTGTGTCTTGGATATTTTTCATCAAACCCCTCCCAAGATGTCTACCAAGGGGAAATTGTCTTTGTCTATGCCTCAGCCTGCCAAGAAGGAAAGAAAGGCCATTGATCTCGACATGAAAATGAAGGTAATTAAGCAGTAAGAAGGAAGAAAGAAAGTGAATGTGATCGTACGTGATACGAAGTTATCACACTCGACTGTGTCAACGATTTTGAAAGATAAAGAAAGAATTCGTGAAGCTGCGAAAGGTTCTGCACCCATGCGATCAACAGTTATAACAAAGCAACGAAGCGGGCCCATCCAAGAAATGGAGAAATTGCTGTATATTTGGATGGAAGATCAGATTCAAAAATGGCCAATAAAATGTTTCATACATGTTTATATATTTTGATATGTTTTGCAATTGGGAAAATGTTTCCTATGGTATTTTTTACACATGTATTTTGTATTTTTGTATGCACCTGTATTTTGTAATTTTGCATGTTTTGCAAATATTAAACCAGTTGTACTGGTAATGCAGTGTTTTACTTGAACCTGACGAATGTAAAAATAAGAAACAAAATGGTGTAGAGATGATACAAGTGGGATAAAATGAACAAAGAAAATTATGATATATAACAATAATGAAAGAAAATTATGATAAAATATGACTTAAAGGTTTTTATAACATCATTTCACAGTACTGTACATATAGCCTACCCAACTTACGACCAAACTGTGTTACGACCGGTCTGTCAGAACCAATCGTGGTGGTAAGTTGAGCACTAGCTGTATTATGTAGCCACTTTTTTTCCTGTTCCTTTGGCACTGTCTTCACATTAGGTTTCTCTCTCTCTCTCTCTCTCTCTCTCTCTCTCTCTCTCTCTCTCTGTCTCTCTCTCGCTCTCTCTCTCTCTCTCTCTCTCTCTTGCTTTATTTTGTTTCATATGGTAGTCCTCTAAGTTTCAAAAGTAGAAGTCAGATCTCTTTCCACCTTTTTTCCNTCTCTCTCTCTCTCTTGCTTTATTTTGTTTCATATGGTAGTCCTCTAAGTTTCAAAAGTAGAAGTCAGATCTCTTTCCACCTTTTTTCCCCATTTCAGGGAGCTTGAAGCAAGTTTTCCACGTGGTTCCATGGAAGCCTCACCTTCTAACTTTAAGATAATGGAGGTAGACAACCCCTCATCCCCATATATACACACAGACACACACCTCTACTACCTCACACACTTCACACACTCCTACCTCTCATATGTTGGTAGGGGGAACAAACAGAACAAATTTCTTTGAAAATTTTGTCTTCATAAAATTCTTTATTACCAAACATCCTAGCAATTTTCTACCTTTAAACTGAGAGAGAATTAGTTCTTGGCATTTCCTTTTGATATCTACATTTTGATCTGACTCACAGCACACTTTATTATGGAATTTCTTTAATATCTGAGTGTCTTAATAAAAACTTTCAATATAATGCTATTTACTTCTGGGTGACCTTGAAATAATAGATTCAGAAAGTCTACATAATCATATATGTATACAATCAATTATATATATATATAATTGGCTTGAAGATTATTTCAATATGACTGTAAAATATTTTCCCAAAATGTAAACCTTAGTAGGTCAAAACTGAACTTGCAACAATTATTGGATTTGAAAACAGACTTATGATGCTGTGGTCATTAAATCAATTTATCAGACATTTTCTTTCTAGAATAGCACCTTAAGAACATAAGTAAAAATTAAAACTTGTTCTTTATCATACCTTTTTATGGCTTAAGTTAGAAAAATTGCAGAAACTAAATCAGGTATATAGTTTAACTGATGCTTAAATAAAATTTTCTTTTTGCCATCACTCTCTTCCCCATTTGCTCTTTCCACACACATCCACAGAGACTCTTCTTCCTTCTGACACTCCATTCTAACTATGGAGACTCCTATTTATTTGGATAAGATTCAGAGCAAGATTGAAACTAAATGACCTGAAATCTCTACATATTATTCACTGCCAGATTTCTCCAAACTGACTTCATGCTTAGTAGAAAAAGTAGATTTAATTAGTAAAAGTTAAAAACAGCACTCCACAAAACAGTCATTTGCAGCCTTTTGCAAATCTATAAAAGATTAAGTTAGAGCCAGTTTTGTCTGTAATAACATAAACCAGTAAAGGTTGGTTTATTTATTATAATTGAGAAAAAAATAAGAAAATCCTGAATAAATAACAATAATTCAAATGCATAAGTTCATCTATGGCCACACCAACCTGACCATGACTGATATCAAATGTATAAGCTCGGTTTATATGATAAAATACCTCTGTAACCCCTCAACAACTAGATAAATAAAAGAATAATACCTCCCAGATGAAACTATGTCAGGAATCTTTCTTATTTGCTATCTCTCCACATCTTCTCATCTGCAAAACAACTTTCTTAACCAGTTTGTTTCCTTTAAAAACTGTCTTCCTGAAGTAACATACATTTTAGAATATTACAAGTTGGCTTTATGTAAACTGATTACTTCCGTGGTAATTCCAAGGACCTTAAGTGGGAAGATCTATATGCTAATTCTGAAAAGGTAGCAAATACCTAAATATAAGATTCAAGAGGAGCTTGAGTACTGTGGCACTCATTGCTGTACTATTTGTAATTGCAAAAAATTAATAGCAGCCTAAAAGTCTGGCAGAAATACATTAACTAAATTATCGTATCACCATTTGGGAAACTTCCTGCCACCACTCACATCAAATTGTTCAAGCATATTTAATAATACAGGAATTTATCTCACTGTTTACATGCTTAACCAATTAATTAAGTGAAATTATCCAAAATATTCCTTTTAAGGCTTTAGCAGTGTTGTAATAAGGCCTTAGCAAAAATATTTGAAATGTAACTACCTATGCACCATTTAATCTGCCAACCTATATGCTTGAGCATTCATTCTTATTGAAGAGTCATTCTTCATGGAGAATTGTTCTCATTCCACCTCTTCTTTAAGAACTATCATTTCCCTTGCTGTCTTATATTACTGACACTTCATCACATCTTCACACACACACATCTATTTTCTTTCTATAGAATGAGTAATAAAGTAAAATATTTATGGGAGTCACATTGATGAATGGAGAGAGTAGGCAGTTCCAAGTTTCTGTTCCTCAAGAGAAACATTGAAAAACATGCACAATCTGTCAGAAAAAAAAAATTATAAAAGTATGAAAAACAGTCAAACATTTGCAACACAGAGATGATTGCTCAATCAGGAAGAAGACAGCCTAAAGATGATAGAGAAATTTTCTACCATTTTTTACTTGCCCTTGCCCCAACATGGTGACAGTATAAGAGAAGGCAGGCGGCATTCTCAGCATGGGCTGATGGTCCCTGCTTCTGGAAAGAACAGAGCAGATCCTATTTGCAAATTATTATATGTCTATTCTAACCTGTCTGAGGATGGCACAAGGTGCTCACCTGTCTTTCTGAGCTTGAAACCCACAGAAGTTGGAAAAGCGAAGGGAATTGCTTGAAAACACTGAAAGGCAAACAAACAACCTACACATACCTGGGACAAAAAATTATAGTGAGGCAGAACATAAAATATCTAAAAGTCCACTAGGAAAAGCTATGGAGAGGTATTTTGGAAAGCATTCAAAATCACTTCTATATATGGGATAATTTAGAAGGGCATACCCACACCAGGGAAAGACACATGCTCAGAAAAGCCTTTTGAAGACATAAAATATTCCCCTCAGGCTGAGCTCTAGGCTTAGGACAAGGCCGGCTATGCTGTGAAAGAAAGCCCCAGCACAGATCCAAGCTGTGGACTAAAAGAGTCTTTTTCTTGGTGTGTTTTTTTAGCTCCTGGAATTCAAAAAAATCCCTATCAAAATACTTCTTGAATATGAGCAAAAGGGATGGTCAATGCAAAACTAGTTTGAAAGAGGCACTAAGTAAATGTGCTACTACAACCTTCAATGATTAAAAAAGTGAACCCGGAAGGAAGTGAAGAATCCGATTCTGAAAATTACCACATTATAATATTCAAATGTGTCTGGTTTCCAAAAATTAAAATCACAAGTTAAGCAGAGAAATAGGAAAGTATGGCCCATTCAAAGGAACAAAATAAACTGACAAAAACCGTATCTGAGTAAGCTCAGGCATTGGAATAACTAGAACAGATTCTAAAATAACTGTCTTAAATAGGCTCAAAGAGCTAAAGAAAAATCTGAACAAATAAAGAAAATGAGATAGGAACCAAACAAAAATGCCAATAAAGAGATGTAAATTATTAAAAGGAACTACACATAATCTGGAACTGAAAAGTTAAAAATTGAAATAAAAAAAAATTCACTGGAGGGACTGAGCAGTAGTTTTAAATAGGAAAAAGAAAGAGACAGCAAACATGAAGAAAGGAAAATTAAAATTATCCAGTCTAAAAAGTAGAAAGAAAAATAAATTAAGTAAACAGAGACTAAGGGACCCATGGGACACCATCCAGTGGACCAACATACACATTAGAAGAGTCTTAGAAGGAGAAAATGGACAAAAATATGCATAAGTCATAGGCATGAACTTCCAAAATTTAGTAAAATCATGAATTTTTATATTCAAGAATCACAACAAATTCCATGTAGAGCAAACTTAATATGGCTATACCTCAAGACACATTACAATCAAACTGCTAAAACAGAAAGGGAAAATCTTGAGAGAGGTAAACAGAAAGCAATTCATTATATATAAATGATTCTCAATATGATTAACAATCGACTTCTTATCCAAAACTATGGATGGCAGAAAATGATTGAGTGACACATTTAAAGTTCCGAAAGGAGAAAGAAAGTTAAAAAACAGTCTATGCTTGGTAAAACTATTCTTCAAAAATGATGAAAAAATTAAGACATTGTTACATTAACAAAAGTTGAGAGAATTTATTACCAATAGAACGACGCTATAAGAAATACTAAAGTCTGTTTCATCTGATATAAGAACAGTGACTCCTGCTTTTTTGTTTGTTTGTTTTCTATTTGCATGGTAGATCTTTCTTCATCCCTTTACTTTGAGCCTGCAGGTGTTGTTACATGTGAGATCGGTCTCTTGAAGACAGCATACAGTTAGATCTCATTTTTTAAAAAATCCAACTTACCTTCAAAAAATAAATAAATCCAGGAGGTGGTTTTTTGCAAACATCAACAAAATAGACCGCTAGCTAGAGTAATAAAAAAGAAAAGAGAGAAGATTCAAATAGATGCAATAAAAAATAATAAAGGGGATATCACAACTGATCCCACAGAAATACAAACTACCATCAGAGATTATTACAAACACCTCTGTGCAAATAAAGCAGTAAATCTAGAATAAATGGACAAATTCCTGGACACTTATACCTTCCCAAGACCAAACCAGGAAGAAGTTGAATTCCTGAATAGACCAAAAACAAGGTCTAAAGTTGAGGCAGCAATTAATACCCTACCAATTAAAAAATGTCAAGGACCAGACAGCTTCACAGCCGAATTATATTAGAGGTACAAAGAGGAGCTGCTACCATTCCTTCTGAAACTATTACAAACAACAGACAGAGGGAATCCTCCCTAACTCATTTTATAAGACCAACATCATCCTCATACCAAAACCTGGCAGAGATGCAACTGAAAAAGAAAATTTCAGGCCAATATCCATGATGAATATAGATGCAAAAATCTTCAATAAAATACTGGCAAATCGAATCCAACAGCACATCAAAAAGCTCAGCCATCACAACCAAGTAGGCTTCATCCCAGGGATGCAAGTCTGGTTCAACATCTGCAAATCTATAAACGTAATTCATCACATAAACAGAAACAAAAACAAAAACCACATGATTACTTCAATACACACAGAGAAGGCCTTTGACAAAATTCAAAAGCTCTTTATGCTAAAAACTCTCAATAAACTAGGTATTGATGGAACGTATCTCAAAATAATAAGAGCTATTTATGACACACCCACAGCCAATAGCATACTGAATGGGCAAAAACAGGAAGCATTCCTGTTGAAAAGTGGCACAAGACAAGGATGCCCTCTATCACCGCTCCTATTAAACATAGTATTGGAAGTGCTGGCTAGAGTCAGCAGGCAAGAGAAATAAATAAAGGGTATTCAAACAGGAAGAGAGGACATCAAATTGTCCCTGTTTGCAGATGACATGATTGTATATTTAGAAAACCCCCTCATCTCAACCCAAAATCTCCTTAAGCTGATAAGCAACTTCAGCAAACTCTCAGAATACAAAATCAATGTGCAAAAATTGCAAGCATTCCTATACACCAATAATAAACAAACAGAGAGCCAAATCATGAGTGAACGCCCATTCACAATTGCAACAAAGAGAATAAAATACCTGGGAATACAACTAACAAATGAAGGATCTCCCCAAGGAGAACTACAAATCACTGCTCAAGGAAATAAGAGAGGACACAAACAGGTGGAAAAACATTCCATGCTCACGGTTAGGAAGAATCAGCATTGTGAAAATGGCCATAATGCTCAAAGTAATTTATAGATTCAGTGCTATCCCCATCAAACTACGACTTTCTTCACAGAATTGGAAAAAAACCACCTTGAACTTCATATGGAACCATAAAAGAGCCCACATAGCCAAGACAATCCTAAGCAAACAAAAAAAAAACCTCTGGACGCATCACCCGACCAGACTTCACACTATATTACAAGGTGACTGTACTCAAAAAAGCATGGTACTAGCATCAAAACAGAGATATAGACCAACGGAACATAACAGACCCCTCAGAAAGAACATCACGCAACTACAACCATCTAATCTTTGACAAATCAGACAAAAAGAAGCAACGGGGAAAGAATTCCCTATTTAATAAATGGTGTTGGGAAAACCGGCTAGCCATATGCAGAAAGCTGAAACTGGATCTCTTCCTTACACCTTATACAAAAATTGACTCTAGATGAATTAAAGATTTAAACATAAGAACTAACACCATAAAAACTCTAGAAGAAAACCTAGGCGATACCATTCAAGACATAGGCATGGACAAGGACTTCATGACTAAAATACCACAAGCAATGGCAACAAAAGCCACAATAAACAAATGGGATCTAATTAAACTTAAGAGCTTCTGCACAGCAAAAGAAACTATCAATAGAGTGAACTGGCAACTAACAGAATGGAAAAAAATTGCTTGCTATTTACCGAACTGACAAAGGGCTAATATCCAGAATCTACAAAGAACTTAAACATTTTATAAGAAAAAAACAACCCAATCAAAAAATAGGCAAAGCTATGAACAGACACTTTTCAGAAGAAGACATTTATGCAGCCAACAAACATGAAAAAATGCTCTTCATCACTGGTCATTAGAAATGCAAATCAAAACCACATTGAGATACCACCTCACGCCACTTAGAGTGTTGATCATTAAAAAATCAGGAGACAACGGATGCTGGAGAGGATATGGAGAAATAGGAACACTTTTACACTGCTGATGGGAGTGTAAATTTATTCAACCATTGTGGAATGGCAGTGTAGCAATTTCTCAAGAATCTAGAAATAGAAATATCATTTGACCCAGCAATCCTATTGTTGGGTATTTACCCAAAGGATTATAAATCATTCTATTATAAAGACGCATGCACATGTATGTTTTATTGTGGCACTGTTCACAAAGCAAAGACTTGGAACCAACCCAAATGCCCATCAAGGATAAACTGGATAAAGAAAATGTTGCACATATACACCATGGAATACTATGCAGCCACAAAAATGGATGAGTTCATGTCCTTTGCAGGGACACGGATGAATCTGGAAACCATAATTCTCAGCAAACTGACACAAGAACAGAAAACTAAACACCGCATGTTCTCACTCATAAGTAGGCGTCGAACAAATGAGAGCACACGGACACAGGGAAAGGGGAACATCACACACAAGGGCCTCAGTGGTGGGGGTCTAGGGCAGGGATATCAGGATGTATGGAGCTAGGGGAGGGATAGCATCAGGAGAAACACCTAATGTAGATGGCAGGGTGATAGATGCAGCAAACCACCACCATGGCACATGTATACCTATGTAACAAACCTGCATGATCTGCACATGTAACCCAGAACTTCAGTAAATAAATCTTAAAAAATAAAAATAATTTATATATATATATAATTTTTGACAACAATATAAAGGGTGCATAGCTATATAGGAGCAGAGATTGTTTATATGCTGTAGAAGTTAGTATAAATTCAAACTAGATTTTTAATAAATTTAAATAATGCAATACCCATTATAATAACAAAATTACACACACACACACACACACACACACAAACACACACACACACACTCATATTTATATACCCCCCAAAATGAGAATGCACTCAAAACAGTTCACACTAAATATTTACCTGTTTAACTTAAAACAAGACAGGGAAGGTAATAAGGCACAAAAAGGAAATAAATTGATAAATATACAGCAAATAGCAAAAGAGCAGATGTTCTATCAGCAATAGCTTTGTGTGTATATTAATTACACTCTTCAATTAAAATTCAGACATTGGAGAAATGTGTAAAATTATCCAACTATATGTTCTCTATTGAGACTCACCCAAGATCTAAAATGTACAGATAGATTGAAAATGAAAGGATGAAAAAATATTTAACACAATCTACCTAAAAGAGATCTAGGGTGCTACGCTGATATCAAGAAAAAATGACTTTAAATTGACACTGTTACAAAAGACAAAGCAGAACATTTTATCATGTTATTGATAAAATAATAAATTTATTGAGAAAACATAACAATTATAGTCATATATATGCCAAACAACAGAACACCAAAACACATGATGACTCTATTAATGAAGAAAAGGTATTAGACAAAAACCAACCCTATCTTATCATAAAAACACTAAGTAAACTAGAAATATGAGAACTTCCTTACCATGATAAAAAGAGTTTATCAACCTCACAGCTGATATACACAATGCTGACATCCTGAAAGTTTTCCCCTAAAGTATGAACAAGACAGGGGTGCCCACTTTTACCACTTCTATTTAGCATTGTACTGGAAGTTCTACCTATAATAATTAGATAAAAAGAAGAAATAAAAGTCACTCGAATTGGAAGTAAAGAAGAAAATCTATCTATATTCAGATAGCATGATCCTGTGCATACAAAAGATCTGAAAAAATCCACAAGAGACCCACCAGAGCTAATAAATAATTTCAGCAAATTTGCAGAGCATAAGGTCAATGCACAGAAATCACTTGTGTTTCTATACAAAATGCAATGAAAAATTTGAGATATAAATTAAACCCATTTCATATTATCCAAAACAATAAAATACTTAGAAATATGTTTAATCAAGGATGTGAAAAGCTTGCAAACTGCAAACTAAAAAAAAAAAAAAAGAAAATTGAAGGAAGCCAAAGGGGAAATGTATGGAAAGGCATCTTAAGTTCATAGGCCTGGAGAACATAATACTGTTAAGATGTCAATACTACCCAAAGAAATCTATAGATTTGACACAATCTCTATCAAAATTCTGATAGCATTTTTTTCAAGAATGTAAAATCTGACTGTCAAACTCATGTGGAATTTTAAGGGGTCCTGCATAGCCAAACAATCTTAAAATAGAAGAATAAAGATGCAGAACTCACACTTTACAATTTTAAAACTTTCTACAGAGCTACAAGGTGGTACTATCATAAGGACAGACAAATAGTGTTACTGAATAGAATTAAGACTCCAACAATGAAACTCACATAGTTACAGTAAATTGATTTTCAACAAGGGAGCCAATTCCACTCAGTGAAGGAGTAATAACCCCTCAATATATAATCCTGTAACTCTTGGATTTCCAAATGAAAAATATAAACTTTATCCCAATCTCACACCATTTATAAAAATTAAATAAAAATAGATTAATAGTCTAAATATAAGAGCTAAAATCATAGAACCCTTCCAAGAAAACATAGGGGCAAATTTTGTATGACCTTGGATTCAGTGATAGATTCTCATACATTACACCAAAGTTTGAGCAACAAAATAAAAAAAAATAGGGAAATTAGAATTCATCAATGTTAAAAGCTTTCACGTAAATAAAACAATTATCAAGAAAGTGAAAAGAAAGCTTACACATGGGATAAAATATTTACAAGCCATATATCTGACAAAAGCTTAATATCGATAATACATAAAGAACTTCTACAACTCTACAACAAAAAGACAAATACGCAAATTTAAAAGCAAAGGACTTGAACAGTTATTTCCAAACAAAATATTAAAATGGCCTATAAGCACATGAACGTGCTAAGAAATCATTACTCATTATGGAAATGCAAATCAAAGCCACAATGAAATTTCACTTTACACCCACTAGATTGACTGTCATAATAATAATAACAGAAAATACTTTCAGCAAAAATGTGGATAAGGTAGAAAACTTTTACATCCCTGGTAGGAATGTGAAATAGTGAAGACACTGTGACAGTCCCTAAAAAAGTTAAACATAGAGTTATCATATAATGCAGAAATTCTACTTCTAGGTATGTGCCCTAAATAATTATAAACAGGAAATCAAACAGATGCTTGTACATGAATGTTTACTGCAGTATTATTGATGATAGCCAAAAGGTAGAGTCAACCCAAGTAACCACCAACAGATGAATGGGTAAACAAGATGGAGCACATGGATAAAATGGAATATTACTTAGTCACAAAAGAAGATAAAGTTCTGTTGTATGCCACAACCTTGAAAACATTATTTAACTGAAATAAATGAGACACCAAGGACGCAAATTGTGTGATTCCACTCTTATTAAAGATCAAGAATATACAAATTCATAAAGACAAAAAGTTGATTAGAGATTACTGGGGTTAGGGAAGGAATGGGGAATGTCGTTTAAAGGAAACAGTTTATTTTGGGGTGATGAAAAATTTGCATTCTTAAAAATAGTGAAAATGGCAAATTTTATGTTTTCTGTATTTAAACACAATTTTAAAAATTTAACAACATAGGCCCTCTGAACCAGTTTTGTCTCTTAGAAAAATTAATACTTTCTAAACTATAATAAAAAAATAAAAATAAGAAAATTAAAAATTAAAAAATTTTTTAAAATAAAATAAATAAATAATTTTTTTAAAAAAAGAAAAATTAATACTTTCCCAATCCTGGTTTTCTTTTCCTTAGATACCCCAATTCCTACTCAACTGTGACTAAAAGTTTTACTGTTGGTGAATATTTTTAAAGGGACACTCTTCTAGTACCCCATCAGTGGCATAATACAAATTTGATTCTACCCTCCTGGGAAGGCCCTCTGGAGTCTGGACACTGATGAGGCCAGGACTATGAGAAAGGATGAGAACATCATTAAACTCTACCCTGCAAAAAAAAAAAAAAAGTGTCCCAGTCACTTCCCCTGCCTCAGAAGTTACCACTGGCCACATACTGCATGAGTTTCAGGAAATCTTCGACTACAAAGAAAAAGTTACAGTTATCATTTGCAGAGATATGTAACAGAAAGACAGTTCTAGCAAAGGGAATTTTTAGTTTTCTCAAGAATGTAACATGTATTTCTGACTGCCTATGCATAAATACTTTTAAATGCAAACCTTCCAGAAGATGGTTGGATAACCCAGGTTATCTGTCTCAGTATCAGCATTCCCTAGCTGCTTTTGGGCAGGTGGGGGTTGGTGGGGTGTGAAGTTGGAAGATTGCTGGACTCATTCAAGATCGTTTACCCTGTAAACTGATATGAGATTTCTGTGAGGCAATTTTTCATCATTTCTAGAACCTTAAAATTGTTTATTTCCTTTGACCCTACAGTTGCTTTGCTAGGAATTCATTTTTTTAATTAATTAGAGATACAGAAGAAAATATATTCATCAGAGTACATATAGAAACGTTATTTATAGAAATTGGTGAATAGAAACCTCATTTTGTAAACTCAAGTGCACAAGTAATTCAATTTTATTTTTTTCTGAAATTGAACTTTATTTCTTTTTTGAGCCTCTATTCTTCCAGGCATTGCAAAGTTAATTTGATTTAATCCCATCTCCCCCTAGCTCCAACTCCTGTAACTTCCCTAAGTGATTTATCTAAGTTTTCAGCACCAAGATGTTGAAAAGGGATGTTACGTATAAGGGTTACTGCTATCTACTCCTGTCAGCATCTTCTGAGATGCCCCTACTCCATGTTAGTCTATAGTTATTGGTCTAGAGCAGTGCCATTTCCCTAAGTCCCCAAAGGGTCATTTCAGTGTGTCCACTTCCCTATATGTGCCCTCTAGGGCAAATTGGAAATTATATTTGGTATGTATCATGCTGAACTGCTAGAAAATCTATAAAGCCCTATAATGTCCTGAGAGTATACACATAACTCAACCCCCTATACCATCAAAAAGACTTGATTGTTTTTTACCAGGTCCTAACTGGATTCTCAAAGCCAAAATCTCTTGCTCTTTGGTGGGGGTGGGGTGCAGTTATAATTTTGAGACAGTAAACATAGAAAGCTCTGATGCCTGAATAGGGCAGAAGGACCACAGGCAGTGGTACACTGGCCCCAGCTTTTATTGGCAGATTGAGCAGATCCATCCATCTCATCATTTAGTGGCATGCTGTTGGTAATTTGAAATTGACCATGGTGGAATTACTTTCACCAGGGAAACTAGCAAATGCTACAAAAGATGACATTTTTGTTTCCTTTTGGGACAACTGATCAGTGCTCTACTGGCCACAGAAACTAAGAAGTAAAGGAAAAAAATATAATTGTCGAAAAAGCAAAGTGTTATACAATAATAAAGGTAAAATAATGTAAAACAGAAATTTCCAATAACTATGAAAGATTTAAATAATATGTCTTGTTCATATGAATTTTGTACAGTCTTAAAAATCTCATTTTTGAAGATTATTTAATAATGTGAGGAAATATTTACATTATGTTCAACAAAAATAGCACAATGTTCACATGCACAAAATGCATATATGTGCACAGAAAGAAATCACTGAAAGAAATCTATGAAAATGTTAAACATTGCTTTAACATGGGATGTTGGGATAGGCATATATTTTTCCTTTTTCATAAAGGGAAAAGTTTCTATGATGGAAAGTGTAATCTTTATAGTAGAGACACGAACAACTTATATCTTTAAGAATGAATATAAGGGCTATAGAGACATCAAGTAAAATAAGGATAGGACAGAATTCCTTGGCTTAGACATTTAGCAAGTAATTGAAGAACTTAGCCAGAACATTTCCAGTGAGGTTGATGGGGGTACAAGTCTGTTTACCATAAATTAAAATTTTAAATGAGACGCTAATTATGTTAGTTAATTTATTCCATATACTAAACAGCTTGGCTATAAAATGAAGGAAAAAGATAAAAGTAGTAGCTGAAGAGAGACATGAGGTCAGAAGAAAGATCTATACTGAGTGGGACATACTAGAATATACATATAGGATGTGTGGGAGTGAGTAGAAAGGCAAATGTTTTAATTGTAGGTTTAAAGACCCAATTTTCTCTGTGAAGAAGGAGGAGAAACAATCTGTAGATAAAAGCTACTGTTGGTAGAGTAGATTTTGTAAGGGGAATAATAAAAAAATTGAAACAGCTGCTATGATCAGCAGCACAGGGGATGACCAACGGGCATGGCAATATTGCTGAGCTGCACTGGAGCCCGGTTGCCACTGGGTTCCTAGAAAGTGTGATGACACCAATCTGCTGAAATGCATGATTTAATCTAACAGTTTGCGGGAGTCAGAATGTGGAAAGCAAAAGATGGATAGCTGGATTGGTTTTGCGTTGAGAGACTGGGAGTTTTGGCAGAAAAATGAGACAAAAATTATAGTTTATGTACAACTTCAATGACATGTAGGCTGAGAGTGTTGGAGTGAGAATTATGACTCTATGAAGGAGTCAAGGTGTACCAGCCAGATCAGATAATGTATGGTCTGATGAATGTAGGTCATTGGGCAATCAGGGTCTCTTAATTGCTAATGGATTGAGTTTGTCATGATTTGGTTGGCAGGGTTCTCTTGCAAACATTATCTAACTGGGGAATATTTTTTCAGACTTGCTTTCTTTTAATTGTTACTTTTTTAAATTTCATATTAGTTTTTTTGAATAGTCGGAGACATGACAAAATTTAATCACACAGAGAAAAAAAACGAGTAGTTGTTGGATACAAAGAATAAAGTTTCTCTGATGTGCTGGTGAGTTTGCCTGTGTTCTGTGCAAATAACAAAGCTCCCAGAAAGATAGCAGATCCCAAGACTCTGTATTTTGACAGTTCCCAGATCTTCCTATGATTATCTTCGCAATTGTTGGGTTTTGTGTGAGTTATGAGCAAACCTATGTGTGAAGACTGAAAGTTAATATTCTTCTCTATGATTAGAGAAAACAAGATAGATAGTATCTTTTAAAAATATGTAAATATATATTTTCTCATTAGTATGATATAATAATTCACATAAATTGCCATCTCTTGCTTTCCAATTACATTAGAAATCAGACATGACTTTTTTTCCCTATCATCAAGAAAATTACTTTTAATCATTGCTACCACAGCAACTCCAAGGCTGTCTGGCTTTTTCTAATCACATCGTCAGTCTAATCACATAATCATCATAAGCAGCTACATAGTAGGCTATAATGAGCTGGAAGGTCAGCAACTGTAAAACAGGTCCCAGATATACTGCAGGATAAATTATGACCTCA
The DNA here is from genome assembly GCF_001604975.1 of Cebus imitator. Taxonomy (NCBI): domain Eukaryota; kingdom Metazoa; phylum Chordata; class Mammalia; order Primates; family Cebidae; genus Cebus; species Cebus imitator. The sequence goes on along the minus strand of NW_016107381.1, from coordinate 7,601,987 downwards.
AAGTATGAGAGCAGCTCCTATAGTATTTTTAATATAACGATTAGTGTTAGAGAGCAATTCTTCAGCAGGTATTTATGGACTCCTTTGCTACTCTATTCAGTGGTCTAACTAATAACACACCCCTTGGGTTTTTAAAAATTAGCCACATCCTGTGAATACAATAAATGCTGCACAAGCAAGCGGGGGAAAAGAAAAATGTCACATACACTTTACCATATTTAAATCATTATGTGCACCAAATTTCCACAAATAGCTAGCATATGTCCTGGAAAAATGCCCTGCAAGTAAGTACTTCTTAAGAGAATTGAATAATGATGGCGATATTTATTGAATGCAGGCTGTACCTTGCGTGCAATATTCTAAGTACTGTTTATCTGTTGTCTCATTTAATCCTTTTCTTAGCCCTACCAGAGAAGTATTATTGTTGTCACTATTTTAAAAGAAAGTAAACTAAAAGGAAGGTCAACATTCATGCTAGAGATTATACTCTCTGCCACCACCTCAGTACCACTTCCTAAAATGCAAGATTTTATATATTATTAGTAGAAGTATTTTGAGATGGAGTCTCACTCTGTCACCCAGGCTGGAGTGCAGTGGAACAATCTTGGTTCAGTGCAACCTCTGCCTCCTGGGTTCAAGCAATTTTCCTGTCTCAGCTTCCTTATGTATCATTATATTTTACAACAAGGTAACAAATTAATTTATTGTAAGTTCTACAATAAATTGCTTAATTATTGTAAGTTATACAATAACATACTATACAGTGACTTAACAATAAGGTAAAGTTGTTAACATTTTATGATTCCTAAGAATGATTAGAGTTTTTTATTGGTGTATTCAGTGGGATTTATTATTTTTGTTTTTCCACAGTGTTGCTACACCGAGCTTCTTTACTATCTAGAGGCATGCTGTTTCAAAAACTGCACTGATAACAGGCTGCAAAAATCTTTTGGTTAAACTTTTTAATGACTGTGTATCAATATCATCAATTAAGTGGTAACTGGAGCAAGATACATCTGTTAGTACAGAACAAGAGTCTATACCAAAACTTGCTTGTGCTAAATACTAAAACTATGATTGTTTATACATTCTAACATTGACCATAAAAATAGCATGTATTGTATTTGGCTCTGATTTTCTTTAATTGGATCCATCTTATCTTTGATATTTCACTGAAATTTAAGGTACATCAGTGTAATGAAGTGCACGCATCATTTTCTAAGCATCATTGAACACAGCCATAGGATTTTTAAAAACATATCTGTAGGAAAGTGTGTGTTTTGGTTTATTTTTATTATTAAACTTCTGCATGCCATATCTAAATTACTCTCCTGAGGAGTGCATGTCAAATTTAGGCTTTAAAGCAGTTTACCAAGTACAAATTCAATGTCGTCTCACACAGACTAAAGTAATTTCTATAGACATTCTGCACAAGGAGCAAAGTAACTGACTGGACCTCAGAAATGAGGACTGGCCCATTATTGGGAAACATCAAATGGTTTCTCTATCAAATACTGTGAACTAAACCTGAATCCTTCCCTGATCCAATGCAATTTGTCTTCTCCTATCACAGGTCTCCAGTAGAAGACTCTTTGCAGAATTCCCCAATACAGCTGGTCTCTGCATTTATTCCAAGACAGAAAGAAATGTTTAAAAAGGAAACTCTTCTCCTAAGACCATTTCAATAGGGTCATGACTTTTTATATGTTTTCATCTGCCCTGAAAGGTCTGCTTGACAAAAAGCAAAGTCATCCATCAACTCCCTGTGATTGGTTTATCAGTCCAAAGACTTACTCTTAGTTGTAGTTTTCCTTAATCCCAATGAGTTTAATGGATTCCCCAGCGAAGTGTAGTGTTAACATCTTTGCCTCTAAACATGCTTCCTGAGCTAATGGTTCCAAACAAAAGTCCTCTATTCTCCTGCTCAGTTGTGTCAATTCTGCCTCCTGAAAACAATCGCCAACTTGGTATCCAACTGGCTTGAATTCAGATTCCAGATCTGTCACTAACACTTGTATAATTTGGGGCAAAATACTTAACTACCATAAACCACAATATCCATATGAAAATATAGTGCTGACTTCACAAGGACGATGTTGACAACCAGAATAGATATTGTGAATGAAAGTTATTGTTGACACATTATAAGGACGTGTGGTTAGAGACGCTGTAAGATGATCCCAAACTTGAGAAGACAGAGGTGCAAAGTTGTGGACAAATGTTACATTGAAACAAAAAGAACAACTGACAGAATGAAAGTGAAAAACAATGAGGTATACCAGAGGCTGTCACTCATCACATTCTTAAAAGTAGAGTGTTATCGTTTGCTTTCATCTACAGGATGACAATTAAAAATCATAACATTAAACTATATGAGCTTTGGGAAACTAAAATTAATATGTATTTCATCTTCAAGTCAGTGAGAATTTATTTTTAAGAGCAGTCTATGATTAACAGAAATAAAATTATAGGCAAACCTCAAGCAAAAGCATTAAAAATGTAATAGCTATAATTCTCATGATAATAAATGAAGCCTTGCATGTATGGGCAATAAATGGGCAATAAATACTACTTGTTAAGAAATTACTGTTTGTCAGATAGTCGTCTAAATGTTTTCCATGCATCACCTTATTTAATCATTACACTAACTTTATGATGTTAGTCATGCCATTAGTACCATTTTACTGGTGACAAAACTTAAGCTCAGTAAATATGCGTAACTTGTCCAAAGCTGCAAGGCGAATAATTATCAAAGTCAGGATTGAAACCTCACATTCTAATTGCAGAATGTAAGTCATCAGTCACTAGGAGAGCTCCCTCCCTCTGCCCTTTCTGGCCAGTGGTGTGCAAGAGGCGACTCCAGTGGCTTATAAGATGTAGGTGTTAAATTGTCAGGAATTTCATAAGGTGACTGTTAAGCACAGTCTAAAATCAGTTACAGTGGGAATATTTACATAGCAGAAATTGGCACATTCCAAATCAGGCGCACTATCTGCTTTGTCACCGGAGCCAGCTGTTAAACATGAACCAGCATCCAGCTAAATTAAAGTTTCTTGCATCCCAAAGTGCATTAGCATCCTTTGTAGAATTACTAAGCCTACTCATGTCTTGGCAAGTATGTTTTTGTTAATCACTCTTCAGCCAATTATTTGAATGTGTCACTCTTTTTCCAGCTAAAGACACATTTAACCAATATTTGGACTAACAGCAGCTTATTCTAGATTTCAATACTTAAGCGATGCTTTAAAAAACTGAGATATGAATGACATTTTTAAGTCTTCTGAATCTATAATATTAATCATTAATATATTAATGCCTTCCTTCTGCCTCTGGCTTTTTTAAAGGAGATTTCCTAGAGGAGACTACTTTTTTAGAAGTTGATTTTCTACCTTCCAGTAAGTCATTTCTAATAGCTTGATCTTCACTGAAAAATTTGGGGTGTCCATCGGGCTTGATAGCCATTCTCTGTAATAATCTAGAATGCTGTTAATTTTTAAGTCTGTTCATTGTCAGCTCATCTCTCATGTATACATCTGCAAGTTTATCACCTTGCAGATGATGAGAAGTCATCATTGTTGTTGATGGGTACATAGTTTATTAAGACTGCAAGTGTGTTTTTATACTATTCTGTCATCAATTTCCACTAGCTAAATTTATATATTGTTCAATTTTCTCTCTCCAACTTATGCAGAGAACAGTATCCAACTTTTAAATGCATACTTTATGGCTCACAGTATATTAACATGAATTAATCAACCACTGAGAGACAAAAAAAGAGACAGACATAAATAAACTGAAAATTTATAATTAATAGATTGATATTCTATTCCATTAAAAGTAATCTTTATATCTGAAGAGAAGTACAGAACAACTTTAGCACATACTGTCATAAACAATGGCAAGAATCAATTTTTAGTGACCTACCTGCCTTTCTTCTCATTCTTCCCACCCCTTTCTTGAGATTAACTGGCTTTGGGAATCATGTGCAATTGAAATTCCTCCTTGGTAATTGCAGAAAAAATGAATTTTTACAATCAACTTTCATATAGGTTTTAGCCAAAAATATAGAAACAGTCAAGGATGAGACGCTTGTGAGAAGAGGCATAGCAAGGTTTTGTTTTCAAATAAGTTTCATGAGAACGGTAAATACTTTGTACAAATACTATGTCTCAAGGCTAAAATTAGCCTATCTTAGTAATTAGATTACTACTAAATGAAGTTCTGAAATCCAAAGCCAACCTCATTCACAGAATGCAAACCTGAATCACTACTTTTCAAAAGCATTACTCTCAGAACTTACCTAAAAAGGCTCAAGACAATGTGTTAATTAAACTCCCTGTTTAATTTCTTGCAATTTCAATTTTGACAAAAATGGCTAGAATATGTTCAGCTTTCCCTTTTTATTCCCATTCTAAATATGCTAATCTTACTCTTAGGGGCAAAAAGAGATGATCAGAATTTGAATTCATTGTCTACCAATGCTATAAGCACATATGTCCTTCTAGCTGCTATTGAAAGCTAGAAGCTAATTTTAAACTCTTTTTAAATTCCCTCAGAAGCAAAAGAGAAAACTAAAAGAAGTAAATCATAAAATATAAACAGAGATAACACCTAGTACTACAGTTGGGTTTCCATTAGGCAAGTTGTTTATTTTGAATTATGCCATCTTAACGTTTGATAATCTCTGTAGAAATAGGCCATTCTTTAATGTTAAAGGTTTAATATGAAGTTTATCCTTGGAAATTTTGTTGCAAATAAAAGTGATGACTTCCATTGACTGAAAATAGTTATACTTAATTTATAGAAAGAGATGTAATGCTTGACTATTCTAATATCCTAAAGAAAAATACTTTATTCCAGTATGAATAAAATTATTTTTATGTATACAAATAGTAAATATATTGATAAACTTTTCTCTCATGTACAATAAATGTCTGATTCCATAGATAATTTTATTTACCTAAAGCCATGTATCCAAAACCCATTCAAAGTGAACTCTGCCTGATTATTTATATTGAAAATACAACTTTTTTTTTTGAGATGGAGTCTTGCTCTTTCGCCAGGATGGAGTACAATGGCATAATCTCAGCTCACTGCAACCTCCATCTCCCCAGTTCAAGTGATTCCGCTGCCTCAGCCTCCTTAGTAGCTGGGACTACAGGCAGGCACCACCACCCCTGGCTAATTTTTTGTATTTTAGTAGAGATGGGGTTTCACCATGGCCAGGATGGTCTCGATCTCCTGACCTCGTGATCTGCATGCCTTGGACTCCCAAAGTACTGAGATTATAGGCATGGCCCATTGCACCTGGCAGAAAATACAATTTTTAACTCAGGCATCAAAATATTTAGCATAACAAATTACTTCTGCAATTATGGCATTTTAAAATTATTATTATCAATTTGGCTCAGAAACATGTACTAAAAATTATAGCATAATTACATATAAGAATTAATAATGTTTTCAGGTACTTTACTTTGTCTTAACGTTGCAGTGTCCATGATTTTTAAACACATCAGAGAAAATCTTGTCATGGCTGAAATAGTATATCACAAACTGACCATTTCTTCTCTAAGGATACTCACATTCTCTAGTTTGTGAAGATCCCCAGACTTATTTTTCTACCTTTCCATAATGTCTAGCCTCTGCCTGAAGTAACTGCACTGATTGTTTTATAAATCACGTCCATTCTACCATTCTAGAAATGTTAAATAAATTAATTTCCTAATTCATTTACAGCTTGATCTAAAGTTCTAAGAATCCTCTTCTGGCCAGTCTATGTATTTGTGGGAACTTCATAAGACTATGCATATTTCATGTTGGTTAGTCTATCTCTTCCATTGAATTGATAAGCCCCTGCAGTGTATAAAACAAGGCTAGTTATTATGTAAGTGACCTTAAGCATAAGCTGCCCTTAATATTCCACTTGGTATTTAATGATTACTCTGTCAAAGTTCTATGAAGAAAAAATTAGTATTTTTCTATCTAACATCTAAAGTCATTTAGGTTTACTGTCTTGTCATGATGATATCTAGAGTGTTGTTAATGAACAGAATTTCCAGCGAATATTGAGCTAAAGACATTGAAATGTATTTATTCAACTATCTATGGATCACATACTCTACATGTGGTACTGTGCTTTGGCAGTACTGGTAACTTCTTACCTGATGGTAGCATGTATCATTAAAAATCAAGACAGATTACAAAAAAAAACCAGCAAATAAATATATCACATAGGATATTAGACATTGATAAACACTATATGAATAATGAGAACAGCAAAGCAGAGTCAGGTGTTTAAAAAAAAACTGTGGGGTGAGATTCTTGGAGGTGGTGTTAAAATTCTAAACATTGTGGACATACTAGGACGTACTGCAAACTTGATTGTTTCTGGGAAAAGGCATTCATATCAGGTGAAACCGCCAGGTCCAAGGTCCTCAAGTGGGAACGTGTTTGGAGTATCCAAAGAAGAGTAATGAGGCCAGTTGGGGCTGGACCAGAGAGAGCAGGTGGGAGTGTCAAGACGAGGTGGGAGATGATGTTGGGGGCACCTTGAGAGCCTCATGAGCTGTGCAAGGCCCCAAGTGAAATGGACAGACACAAGACAGTGTAAAGAGTTCGTTTGTATGTGTGCAGAACCACTCTAGTGATCATGTTGAGAAGAAACGGATGGACACAAGGTAAAAGTGAAGGCTGGATGTCAGGAGGCTACTACAGTGACGCAGGAAAACAGAAGGCTACTCAGACACTGCAGGCAGCAGGGAAGGCTGGTTTCTGAGAGTGGTTGGTTTCCAGGGGTATTATGACACGTTGCTAACAGATTACGCAGACAATTTGAATATAGAGTATGACAGAAAAACAGACATCAGGGATGATCACAAGGATTTTGACTTGAGCTACTAGAAAAATGGAATTGCCTTAAATCAGGAAGAATAAGTAAACTGATGTAAATTGTTGCATAGCAGTAACAGGTAGTGAAGAAGTAATAAAAGACACCTTTCCATTGGATTGTTTTCTTGCAAATGTTAAATGTGAAATATAAGTGACCTGCATTTATGAAAAATCATTTAAATGTCTTAATTGTTAAAACATATAAAAAAATATGTGAAGCATTCAAAAGCAACAACTCCTAAAATTTCCACCCTCTGAAAACAATGATATAGTATATATTTTTAGACTTCCAAAATATTTTGCAGAACTCTTATTAAATTTCAAATGCCAACTATAAAGTTATTATTTTACTCCTTCAGTAATTAAATAATGAGAGTATTTTTACATGATTACTTGACTCAGCAGCTTGCAAAATCAGTGAGTTGGATACTACATAGAAAGGTGCTCACTATAAATGAGTATAGTTTATCAAAACTACTCTAGGAAGTGAGATCATGTCTACATAAAAATTATTGGCTGTGATTTTTTGAGTAAAAGTTGCTCATTAAAACTCTTGAACAAATGTTAAATTCTAATCTAGAAGTATTTAATTTAGAAATGACAAAACACTCAAAGAAATATAAATGAACAAACCTACTCTGAAAGTCAGTAAGAGCTCTCGCATGTCCTGATTTACCTCCAAGGGCATGTGATTTAATTCAGAGAAGTTCAAAGGTTTTATGCAAATTTTCTTAGAGCAACAATTCAAATATATATCAAAATTTTTTAGGCAAATTAAAAACCTTTGTTTACAAAATTTAATGCAGATCCACATGAAGTGATTTCTAACCATGGGCAATGGGGTATCTCAAAAATTAAAAATTCCCAAGTGCTGTTATAAGATTTCATGTATTAGTCCATGAATGTAAATCTTGCACATGATAATTACACCAATATAAATATCTAGGTTAGAGTAATATACGTTTATACAAAGAAAGTTACAGATGCAATATATGTATGTGTACTACCTTGTGTGCGTGTGTGTACACATACACATATTGCACTAGCTAGTAAAAACCCTCTACTTTTAGAACCACTCATATATTTTTCTAAATGTATGTAATCTTTAGACATCTAGTTTTCTCTTTTAAATGCCTTAGATATTTTAAAGCAGTTTCTAGGAAAAAACTTTGCATATCATTACATTTTTAAGTAAAGTCATTTCTACGTGAACTCTTTTATATCATAAATCTACTCTTTCCAAACCTACTTATAGTTGCCTCTCTGTTGAATCTGCTGGATCATTCCCAATCCTGATCCCTAGCAGGATTTTTTTTTTTACATACATCACTATGTAATAGAGATTGTGGACACTTTGATACCAAGTGATATAAAATCATTTTTTCATCTACTTAGAGAATTTGTTTTGTGTACATCACATCTTTTTTTCATTACGGTAATCTCTTTATATTTATTTTTCCGGAATCTGCATAAATATGTGTGTGTACGTATATGGATATGTGTGCATATGTATATTATTTTCTTTATCATTGTTTTGTCTAATCTCTTTGCAAATCAAGAAAATAAATCTTCATGTGCTGTAAATTTTTTCAGTTTATCATTAACTTCAGTAATCATTTAACTTAATTTTTTTAGTCTGCAGTTTGACATATCTCTGTACACACACATGCATGTATATATATATGTGTATATATATATATATATATATACATACACATATAAGTAGATATATATATGTGTGTGTATACAGAGAACAAAATTTTTATGTAGATTTAGATTATTAAAAATATTTTATACGCATGTATTGATTTTCTTCTCAGTGCGGCTTTTAACATATTCCTTATGGTTTTAGAATTTCAAACAAGTCTACATTTATAAACCAATTATGTCACAATAAAGGTTTTGAAAAATAGTTTGAAATATTTCACTGTGAAATGCTTACTGAAGGTATTGAAAAAGAAAAGAAACAAAAACACCAGGTACATAAAGATATTAATTTTTAAAAAATAAATGTTCATTTTTGTTTTATATCACAGTCTGTTGCATGAAGAATTAAATCCAAATCTTAAAATGGCAGTTAAATATTTAAAACTAAAGGGAAATAAAAGTACTGAAATGCTTGCTGGTACAAGAATGAAGGTCAAAATAAGTTTCCTCAGTTTGGCAAATTAGGACTCTGATACTGGTCTCAGAAGTTAATCTGCCAATTACATAGTACTGAGTAAGTCATTTAACCTCTCTGGCTAGTCTTCCCATTAATGAAACAAGAGACTTGGAACTGTCATACTGATTTCCAACCAATGTTTCGAAGACTCCCAAGAACTTGGAATAAAACTGGAAAGAATCTGTAAAGAAAAAAAAAAAAACCCTTTGTATTCAACTATACCTACCACTGGAACCTCATTTTAACCCTTTGATAACTGAGAAAGAAAGCCAAACTTAAAATATTAGATCTCCCCTCTTCAACCAACATATGCCAGCTGTAAGTAAATATACTGTGTAATATGCTTATGAGTATGCATGCACAAATTGACAGATACAATTTTTCCATAACCATCTAAAGACTATGCTAAAAGCGTTGAAAATTGCACACACGTGTGATAGAAAAGGCCTCTGATATGCCGGACACAGTGGCTCATGCAGGTAATCCCAGCACTTTGGGAGGCCAAGGCAGGTGGATCACCTGAGATCAGGAGTTCAAGACCGACCTAGCCAACATGGTGAAACCCTGTATCTACAAAAATACAAAAATTAGCCAGGCGTGGTAACAGGGGCCTGTAATCCCAGCTACTCAGGAGGCTGAGGTGGGATAATCATTGGAATTCAGGAGTCGGAGGTTGCAGTGAGCTGAGATCACACCACTGCACTCCAGCTTGGGTTACAGAGTGAGACTGTCTTAAAAGAAAAAAAACAAAACAAAAACAAAAGGCATTTTATATTGATGTAATTTCTTATATAAAGGAACAAATTGGCTTGGTAAATTCATTGAGTTTTAACTCCATCTTCAAGATTCTATCCGTTCAAGTCTGTCTTGATTAAGATGTGGGAGGGAATTAAGTTTATTCAGGTTGGATTAATGAAATGTTGATTTGAATAGAGTGCTATTTCACAATATTGAGTGTTATTGAGTGTTTCCTTGCTTTGCCTTCCCTTTTAATAAATTCTTTTTCCTTGCTCCTTGTTTTTAATATATGATTGTTTTACAGACAGTGCTCATATAGAGTGTTTCAGAATCACACATGTAGCCATTTTATATTGGATACAATATTTTGAAATTATGGTTTCATTATCTCTTGGCCTGTTATTTTCGGAGAGAAAAAAAGTGTATGTATCAACAACATTATAAGCTTTGGAAGCTTTGAAACACTATTGAGATTGAAGTGCTATACTTGCAAAAAAAAATTGATTCTAACAAGCAGCGTGCTTTGGATTTTCCTTTCTACTGAGTTTTTATTTTTTATTCTCACATGGTGTTCTGAAGCAGTTACAATGAATCGCGGTGCTGAATTCAGCTTCGCAAATAAATTAAAAAAAAAATTTTGAGCACTTCACTTCATCTAGAAGTATCACCCAGGGGGAAAAAAAATAAACCTTTACTAGCTAGTGTTTCACAAAGAGTAAAAAGAATTGAATCAGTATTACTGTTTTCATTTGACAAGCACAAACTTTTACCGCCTCTGAGAAAGGAACTATTTGTAAATTTCTTTGAGCATAGTTACCTTTGTATTCATTATTTAATGAGACCCAGTAATATTGTATTAAATACCACTGTGTTTGAACATACACTATGTGCCTTGTTTAAACACTTGAGACATTGATGATGTTGCTTAAATATTTGCTGTGGGAAATGGAGTGGCCTGATAGATTGATTTCCAAAGTTAGTAGAAACTGATACATAAAGTCAGGATCCACTGTCACCTTTGGATGAAGTGAAATGTGTTTATCCTAAAAATATTCTCCAGTCAGTTTTATAAATCACACCAACAGCATCCATCCATAGGTGGTGGTCTACAAATCACTGCCTACACGCTGCTTCAAATTCTAGATGTTATCAATCAATTTATAACTAAGAAAAGTTTTCAATAGGTGGTCTCCTTCTCACAGCGTGTTCTACATTAATGGTGAAAAGTATCAAGCTGGCTTCTCCAGACACTTGGATTTTTCTATATTGTCATTATGCATGATATTTGCTTATCCACAAATTTCCTATACACCATCACACTTGAACTTTGTTTTTCCAATCAAAGGATGATGAGAAGAAAGGAGGGTAGAAGTTACCTAAGATCATTTAGTGCCTTGGTTTCAGCTCTGTGCAAGTTTACATGATGGTAGGGAAACCACTGTCTATGTGAGGTTCAGGGATTACTTACCCATTATGTTAGCAATATTTTTTTATTACTACAGATAATAACAAACTATATTTTATCATGTTTTGAGATAATGAAAAATCTTTTTATGAGTTAGCATGGAATCTGACTACATCCTACCTATCCATGCAGATCTCTGCTGTTTAGACTTCCCAGTGAATTATTTTTCCATATATATAATTAATACATTGTGCATATTCAGAGATAATAACACTGTAAGTCAACTTGAAGGAACTTTCTATGCCTTTTGCTGAATACTTCCACTATTTTCTTTTTTTTATTTATTGATAATTTTTTATTTTTTATTATTTTTTATAAGTTACTGGGTACAGGTAGTATTTGGTTACATAAGTTCTTTAGTGGTGATTTGTGAGATGGTGATGCACCTAGCACCTGACCAGTGTATACGGCACCATATTTGTACTCTTTTTAAACCCTTGCTCCCTTCCCACTCTTCCCCCAAGTCCCTAAAGTCTATTGTATCATTCTTATGCCTTTGTCTTCTCAGAGCTTAGCTCCCACATATTAGTGAGAACACACGATGCTTTGTTTTCCATTCCTGACTTACTTCACTTAGAATAAGTCTCCATTCTTACACACACACACACACACACACACCCCAATTTCTTTATCCACTCATTGATTGATGGGCATTTGGGTTAGTTCCACAATTTTGCAATTCTGAATTGTGCTGCTATAAACATGCATGTGCAAACATCTTTTTCAAATAATGGTTTCTTTTTCTCTAGATAGATAACCAGCAGTGGGATCGCTGAATCAAATGG
>NW_016107381.1:7570765-7589924 GCF_001604975.1 Cebus imitator | reverse complement strand
TTTTTTTTTTTTTTTTTTTTTTTTTTTTGAGACAGACTTTTGCTGTCGCCCAGGCTGGAGTGCAGTGGTTCGATTTTAGCTCTCTGTAATCTCTGCCTCCTGGGTTTAAGCAATTCTCTTGTCTCAGTCTCCCAAGTATCTGGGACTACAGGCACATGCCACCATGCCTGACTAACTTTTGTATTTTTAGTAGAGATAGGGTTTCACCATATTGGTCAGGCTGGTCTCGAACTCCTGACCTTAGGTGATCCACCTGTCTTGGCCTCCCAAAGTGCTAGGATTACAGGTGTGAGCCACCATGCCCTGCGCTACTTTCAGTTCTTTGAGGAATCTCCACATTCTTAGTTGTTTACATTCTCACCAGCAGTGTAGAAGTGTTCCCTGTTCACTACATGCAGGCCAACATCTATTGTTCTTTGATTTTTTAAAATATTATTATTACAGCCATTCTTGCAGTAGTAAGGTGGTATCACATTGTGGTTTTGACTTGCACTTCCCTGATCATTAGTGATGTTGAGCATTTTTTCATATGTTTGTTGGCCATTTGAGAACTGTCTATTCATGTCCTTAGCCCACTTTTTGATGGGATTGTTTTGTTCATACTGATTTGTCTGAGTTTGTTGTAGATTCTGGATGTAAGTCCTCTGTCAGTTGTATAGATTGTGAAGATTTTTCTCCCACTCTGTGGGTTGTCTGTTTACTCTTCTGAGTATTCCTTTTGCTGTGCAAAAGCTCTTTATTTTAATAAAGTCCCAGCTATTTATCTTTGTTTTAGTTGCATTTGTTTGGGGGTTCTTGGTCATAAAATCCTTGCCTGAGTCAATGTCTAGAAGAGTTTTTCCAATATTATCTTCTAAAATTTTTATAGTTTCAGATCTTAAGTCCTTAATCCATCTTAAGTTGATTTTTGTATAAGGTGAGAAATGAGGATTCAGTTTTATTCTCGTACATGTGGCTAGCGAATTATCCTAGTATCATTTGTTAAAAAGGGTGTTCTTTCCCTACTTTATATTTTTGTTTGCTTTTTTGAAGATCAGTTGGTTGTAAGTATTTGGGTTCATTTCTATATTCTCTTTCTGTTCCATTGGTCTATGTGCCTATTTTTATACCAGTACCACACTGTTTTAGTGACTATGGCCTTATAGTATAGTTTGATATCAGGTAGTGTGATGCCTCCAGATTTGTTCTTTTACTTAGTATTGCTTTGGCTACGCAGGCTCTTTTTTGGTTCCATATGAATTTTAGAATTGTTTTTTCTAATTCTGTGAAGAATGATAATGGTATTCTGATGAAGACTGTATTGAATTTGTAGGTGGTTTTTGGCAATATGGTTATTTTCACAATGCTGATTCTATCAATCCATAAGTATGGGATGTGTTTTCATTTGTTTGAGTCATCTATCATTTCTTTCAGCAGTGTTTGGTAGTTTTCCTCATAGAGGTCTTTTGACTCCTTTGTTAGATATATTCTTAAGTATTTTTTTTTGCAGGTATTATAAATCATGTAATTTTTGCTTTTAATTCTTTTTGTGGTGTATCATATTTACTGACTTGCATATGTTAGACCATCCCTGCATCCCTGGTATGAAACTACTTGATCACAGTGGGTTATCTTTTTGATATGTTGTTGAATTTGGCTTGCTAGTATTTTGTTAAGGATTTTAGCATCTATGTTCATCAAAAACATCGGGATGTAGTTTTCTTTTTTGGTTATGTCCTTTCCTGGTTTTGGTGTTAGAATGATGCTGGCTTTATAGAATGAGTTTGGGAGGGTTCCTTCTTTATCTGTCTTGTGGACTAGTGTCAAAAGAATTGAAACCAATTCTTCTTTGAATGTCTGGTAGAATTCTGCTGTGAATTATCTGGTCCTGGACCTTTCTGTTGGTAATTTTTAAATTACCATTTCAATTTTGTTGCTGGTTATTGGTCTGTTCAGGGTATCTAATTCTTCCTGATTTAAGCTAGGAGGATTATATTTTTCCAGGAATTTGTTCATCTCTTCTAGGTTTTCTAGCTTATTGTGCATACAGGTATTCACAGTAGCCTTGAATGATCTTTTGTATTTCTGTGGTGACACTTGTAATATCTCCTGATTAGTTTCTTCATGAGGTTATTTGGATTTTCTCTCTTCTTTTCTTGGTTAATCTTGCTAATGATCTATCAGTTTTATTTACCTTTTCAAAGAACCAGCTTTTTGTTTCATTTATCTTTTGGAATTTTGTTGTTGTTTAGTTCTGCTCTGATCTTGGTTATTTCCTTTCTTATGCTGGGTTTGGGTTTGGTTTGTTCTTGTTTCTCCAGTTCCTTGAGCTGTGACCTTATATTGCATGTTTGTGCTCTTTCAGACTTTTTGACGTAAGCATTTAGAGCTATGGGCTTTCCTCTTAGCACTGCCTTTGCTGTATCCCAGAGGTTTTGATACATTGTGTCCTTATTGTCATTAAGTTCAAAGAATTTTTTATTTTCCATCTTGATTTTGTTTTTGACAAAACAATGCTCATTCAGGAGCAGGTTATTTAATTTCCATGTATTTGCATAGTTTTGAAGGTTCCTTTTGGAGTTGGTTTACAGTTTTATTCCACTGTGGTCTGAGAAAGTGCCTGATATAATTTCAATTTTTCTAAATTTACTGAGGCTCATTTCATGGCCTATCATGGAGAAAGTTCCATGCACTACTGGGTAGAATGTGTATTCAGCAGTTATTGAATGAAATGTTCCATATATATCTGTTAAGTCCATTTATTTTAAGGTATAGTTTTAATCCAATGTTTCTTTGTTGACTCTCTGTCTTGATGACCTGTTTAGTGCTGTTAGTGGAGTATTGAAGTTCCCCACTATTATTTTTTGCTGTCTATCTCATTTGCTGTCTATCTCATTGTAGGTCCATTAGTAATTATTTTATAAATTTGGGAGCTCCAGTGTTAGGACTGTGATATATGTTTAGGACTGTGATATTTTCCTGTTGGACAAGGACTTTTAACCTTATATAATGTCCCTCTTTGTCTTTTTTAACCGCTGTTGTTTTAAACTTTGTTTTGTCTGATATAAGAATAGCTACCCCTGCTCGCTTTTGGTGTCCATTTGCCTGAAATGCCTTTCTCCACTCCTTTACCTTAAGTTTCTGTGATTCTTTGAGTTAGGCGAGTCTCCTAAAGACAGCAAATATTTGGTTGGTGAGTTCTTACCCATTCTGCAGTTCTGTATCTTTTAAGCAGAGCATTTAAGCCATTTACATTAAAAGTTAGTTTTGAAATGTGAGTAACAATTACTTTCATCCTGCTCTTTGTTGCCTGTATACTTGGTTTTTGTCTTTTGTTTTCGCTTTTTAACTTGTATTTTTGTTTTATGGGTGCTGTGTGATTTATGCTTTAAAGAGGTTCTGTTTTGATATGTTTTCAGGATTTGTTTCAAGATTTAGAGCTCCTCTTAGCAGTTCCTGAGTGGTGGATTGGTAATGGCGAATTCTCTCAGCATTTGTTTGTCTGAAAATGTATCTTTCCTTCATATATGATACTTAGTTACACTGGATGCAAAATTATTGGTTGATAATTGTTTTGTCTGAAGAGGCTGTAGATAGGTCCCTAGTCCCTTCTAGCTTGAAGGGTTTCCACTGAGAAACGTGCTGTTAATCTAATAGATTTTCCTTTATAGCTTACCTGGTGCTTCTGTCTCACAGCCTTAAGAGTCTTTCCTTCATCTAAACTTTGGATAACCTGATGACAATATGCATAAGTAAAGATCTTTACATGATTAAGTTCCCCAGTGTTCTTTGTGCTTCTTGTATTGAAATGTCCAAGTCTCTTGCAAGGCGAGGGCAGTTTTCCTTAATTATTCCCACAAACATGTTTTCCAGGCTTTTAGGAGTCTCTTCTTCTTCAAGAACACTGATTATTCTTAGGTTTGGTCATTTAATATAATCCCAGACTTCCTGGAGGCTTTGTTCACATTTTCTTACTCTTTTTTCCTTGTCTTTGTTGGATTGGGTTAATTCAAAGACCTTGTCTTTGAGCTCTGAATTTATTTCTTCTACTTATTCAATTCTATTGCTGAGACTTTCCAGAGCATTTCACATCTAAAAGTGTGTCCAAAGTTTCCTGAATGTTTGATTGTTTTCACTTTAAGCTATCTATTTACTTGAATATTTCTCCCTTCACTTCTTGTATCATTTTTTTTATTTCCTGGCATTGGGAAATCAACTTTCTCTGGTTCCTCTCTGATTAGCTTAATAACTAACCTCCTGAATTCTTTTTCAGGTAAATCAGGGATTTCTCCTTTGTTTGGATCCATTGCCGGTGAACTAGTGTGATTTTTTTGGGGTGGTATTGAAGAGCTTTGTTTTGTCATATTACCAGGGTTGTTTTTCTGGTTTCTTTTCATTTGGGTAGGCTCTGTCAGAGGAAAGGTCAAGAGCTGAAGGCTACTGTCTAGATTCTTTTGTCCCATGGGTTGTTCCCTTAATGTAGTATTCTCCCCGCTTTCCTATGGATGTGGCTTCCTGTGAGCTGAAGTGCAGTAATTCTTGTCTCACTTCTGAGTCTAGCCACTCAGCAAGTCTACCTGGCTCTGGGTAAGTACTGGGGATTGTCTGCACAGGGTCCTGTGATGTGAACCGTCCATGGGTCTCTCACCTGTGGATATCAGTGCCTGTTCTGGTGGAGGTGGCAGAGGGTGCCACCTCCATAAGGGTCCTTAGTTTTGATGGTTTAATGCTTTATTTTTGGGCTGGTTGGCCTTCTACCAGGAGGTGGCACTTTCCAGAAAGTATCAGCAATAGTAGTGTAGAGAGGGCGTTGTGGTGGGTGTGGCCCTAGAACTTCCAAGAATATACGCCCTTTGTTTTCTTCTACCAGGGTGGATAGGGAAAGACTATCAGGTGGGGGCGAGGCTAAGCATGCCTGAGCTCAGACTCTCCTTGGTTGGGTCTTGCTGCAGCTGCTGTCAGGGATGGGGGTGAGATTCCCAGGTCAATGGAGCTGTGTACCTAGGAGGATTATGGCTGCCTCTGCTGAGAGTTATGCAGGTTGCCAGGAAAGTGGAGGAAGGCCAGCACTTACAGGCCTCACCCAGCTCCCATGCAAATTAAAAGGCTGGTCTCACTCCACGGTGCCCCCCACAGCAGCCCTGAGCCTGTTTCCAGGTAGAGGACCAGATGGGCTTGAAAACTTGCCTATGGCTACCCACCTCCCAGAGTATTTGGTGTGTCTCCCAGGTCCTGCAAGAGCAGTCCAATTCCTTCACAGGGTTGTGGGTCCTCTGAGGATTGCTGGTTTGTTCTTGCAGTCAGTCCGGAGGTAAAATTCACAATGCAAGCGTCTACATGCGGCTCTGTCGAGAGCTGCAATCTAGTCTTGCCTCCCAACATCATGATCCCCTCACTTCCACTATTTTAATAAATACTCTTCTTTATTCTGCTTTCATTAAGAAACCCAAATTTCAGGTAAAATAAGATAACTGCCATAGAAACTAATTTCCTTTTACTTGCCAAAAACTCCTGTTTCCTTAAATAGATATAGACAGACACAGACATAGGTATAGATATAGATAGACATTCATGTATACATATAATTGAGGGTTTGAATCATTGTTTTAGCAAAAACTTTTAAGTTTCCATAGCTGAAAGTTACCTTCTCTGTGGTAGCTGTTTCTCTAATTACTCACTCTACTGTCTTTTGGTTTCTCTATCTCCCTTCAGGATAAATTAATGACTACAATCTGATTACAGATATACTGCTTTCTTCAACCTCTTGGAAGAAGTGGGAATACTAAAGGAAACAGAAAACTGAAACTAAATTGTCAAATTAAAGGAAAAATTTGGAACTCTTTACTTATATAAATAGTATTATTTTTTTGTAACAGTAAATTTGAACTCTTTTTAAAAGCTCCTTTTTAAAAACCTGTCCTTAAATTGTATGCTTTTATATCATTAAACATTTATTTTCTTCAAGTACATCAAGAATGTCATTCATACAAGACCTTATATTATCTTTAATCATAAAACACAACTAGGCTTATTGAATATGAATAGATATTGTAGTTTGATACATTATAAAATGTACTCTGCTTTTTTGAAAAACATCTTCTTTTCAGACTAACTTTGGCTTATGAATATTATAACAGTTCTTTTCTGTTTCACATTCAGTGAGCTGAGACAACCTTCAATCTAGTATTTGGAAACTTCTTCCATGAATTTGTCTTATGACAATGCATATTCAGTGGTTGAAGTTCTGAGAATAACAAGCAATATGCAAAGCTCATGACCTTTATGGGCACTTTGTGTTTTGTTTTTCATTTTTAGCATATCTCATGCCAAAATGTTCATAGGTTCACTTTTCAAAGAAAGGTTATTTAGACTTCATAATCAGAATAGATAATGCTACTATTTTTTCCTCATCAGAAAAGCTTTATTTTAGCATTTTAAATACATAATAATTATCTTCCTCAATTAACAGCCCATTCTAAACATTATTGTCAGTTTGTCAATGTAACAATTTGCCTTCTCAATCATTCAAATATTTTATCTAGAAGTCATTAGGTTTTCTTTCAAATCACTCAATTATTCAAATATTTTATCTAGAAATCATTAGGTTTTCTTTCAAATCACTGAATAACACAATATTATTGTGTTCAATTAAATATCTGAATGTAGAAGTTGTAAATCAGAAAATATTCAAATGTAGACAGAATTTTTAAATCTAGGGTCAAAACTACATAAGGACTTCTATTATGTTTGGGGAAATATTTCCCTATCTCTTTCTACATTTGATAGTACTGTATATTACTGCTAAGTATAAAGTTAAAAAAAAGTTACTGATAGCTAATTAGCAAGCTAAAAACCAATGTTTTATGGGTCAAAACATTTCTAGTATATAAAAACAAGTAAAAAATAAAATAAGGGTAGAGTTAGTATTAAAACACCATTAACAAAAGCTTTCTCTAAAAGCACCCATTCCCAATGTTTTTACTAATTATATACTGTTTTTAAAGATTGCCTAATTGTAATGTCATTTAGAGGCTGTTTATCATTACAGTGTAACATTGATGCCAAAATCTGATAATTATTGTATTTAAAAGTAAATGATAAACTAATATTTATGAATATTGATAGAAAATTGCAGAACAAAATTGGCAAAGAGAGTACAAGTCACATTAAAAATTAAAATATCAAGACTGATTTGAATTTAACCAGGATTCAAGGGCTACTCAAAACTATAAGTTTTACTGTTATAACCTAAAATATCTATGTAGCCAGAAAGAAAAACCATATTCATCACCACAGAACCAGAAAATATACTGGATAAAATTCAACATCCATCTGTGGTCTAAATAAATAAATAATAGAAAACCCTCAATAAATTAGGAATCTGTGGATACTTTAAAAGCACAGCTCTTTCTTAACAGGAAAACAGTAGCTGTTTAACAAAATCAGCATCAGTAAAATGGTATCCAATATAACTATCCCTGCTTAACATTGTATACTGAATGGAATATTAGCCAAAGACATTAGCCAAGATAAGGTAATTAGTTACATAAAAATTCACAGTAAGGAAGTAAATTATATCTATATGCAATTGATATGGCAATGTATCTGAAACCCCCAGAATAATAAATAGAAACATTAACATAATTAATGAGACAATTTACTAAAATTGAAATTTATATAATTAACTTAAAATTATATATACAAACTAAGCTCTTTCTATACGCAAACAATAATAAGTTTAGAAAATATAGTGGAAGAAATGACTAAATTTACAAAAGCCAAAACCCAACAAGATCCCTAACTGGAACCTTAACTAAAATGTTCAAAACATAGATGTGGAATATTATTGATCACTTCCAAAAGACACAAATTAAATATAAAAAATGGAGAACATACTATGTTCATAGAGAAGATATGAGTTAATATGGAAATTATAACTTAAATTTACACAGTTCAAATAACAATAACAACAAAAACCTCAGGCTTTCTCTTGAAACAGAAGAGATAATTTAAAAGTTTATTTGTAAACACAAGTAAGAATAGCTAGAAAAAAATTACTGAGAAAGACAACTTGTAATTCCAATTTCAACAATGATGTAGTAGCAGGGGGAAAAATATGTCCTCACTGTAATGTATAAAAAATATAAAACAATTATTTACAGACATCATATCAAGAAAGGAAAGACCTTAAGTAAAGGCAACAAATAAGATGAGTGTGTAATTGTATTAAATTTCTGTTGGAAGGCATTTTCCAAGTCAGAACCCAAACAAGGGCGAGCCTCCTCCCTTCAATGTAGAGATCAAGACCAGAGCATGGGGAGGTTTTGGTTGCTGAATATTGTAAGGTAGGGATCCAGGAAAGATGGAGTTATGGAGAAAAAACTCTGAAAAATATATAAAGTTGTTCTTGAACCTTGCTAAGATCTAGGCCTTGCATGTATAAAGGGAAAGTCTATAATGTTGAGCTTATGGAGAACAGGAAGCAGAATAATTTTGAGAGCTCACCTAATGTGGGAAGATGTTAGTGTCCAACCAGTTAGATTGGATGTGGTGACCACCATAGATATTCAGTAATCTTAATGTAAGAGTAAACAATCTCTGGATTCAAATATAAACTAGACCCTGCCCTAGCTTAGCATAAAAATAGGCCTCAGGTAGATCACATGATCCAAAAGTAACTATTCTTCAAATCCAAGAGAAAAATCAGCCAATATAAACAGACACAAAAATTATAGAAACTATGACTCTAGCAGATATATATAGTAAAACAGCTATTATAACAATGTTTAGACATGTAAAGGAAAACGTGAATATAAGGATAAAAGAAATGAAAGATATTTTCTAAAAACTGAAACTGCTAGAGTTTGCGGAAGAAAAGATCAGTGAAGTTAGGGTTTAATAATGAAATCTGTTTAAAGTGAATGATAGAAAGATGAAACACTGAAAACAAACACAGACTCAGAAACCCTATATCTTCAGATATTGTCATCCTACTGTCTCCAAAATAGAGATGATTATTTTCAAATTTAATAAAACTATAAACTCAGAATTCTAAAAATGTCAATGAAAAGAGGACAACTATAATGAAAATCACACCAAAAAACATAATACATATATTGTTGAAAAATGTTGAAGAGAACCTTTTATTATTAGAAATAAAGAATACATTTCATAAAGAAAAACAAAAAACATAAGAAAACAGAAGATTTTTCAGTAGAAACCATTCCCTGTCAGAAGGGAAGGTTAGAAAAGGAAGCACAAAAAACTAAGAAGAACCCAGTGGTAATACACACACACACACACACACACACACACACACACACACACACACACACAGATGGATATAGAAATTACTGTAGATATGTGTGAATACAGTGTTTCATATATATGTATATATATTACCTACCATCATTTGTTGAGAGGGCTTAGAATCAGTGACATCCCCATACAAATCAGAGCTCCCATCCCCAAAATCTTGGCTTTTAAATACCATTCACTAATAAAAGGAACCAAGGCTCTTTGGAGAAATAGCTGATTCTAGGGCTGGAGCAGGAAATATGTAAGATAAGATTAGAACATATTTTGCTACTAAAAAATAAAGATATATTCAAAAAATAAAAGAATGGGCAATGTCAAAGGGATAAAGAAGCCAACATCAAAGAGCTTCCAGTGGCCCAAAATGGAAATATTCGAGGAATAAAATAAATAGTATAGTATTAGATTATAACCCAAAATATATCCATGAATTTAAATGGATATAAACAAATGCTGGAATAAATAAATAAATGAATCAGGAAGAAGAGGCAAGTCTTTCTTTTAGAAGAATTCCAAATAACGCACAAAGGCTATTTTCCCTACTATTGCATGTTTGAAATTTTCATAATTAAATGCTAGAAATAAACAATCTTCTTTTTAAATTCATTCTTTTATGTCCTGCCATAATATTTGCTGGCTGAGAGTTTAGAAATTTTCAGACTAAGAAGGATAGGGCAATACCTACATGAGCACATACTTTAGAGCATTTAGAATTTTTGAATTGTTTTATCAGCATCCTGCTCCTTCATTTGTTGCAAGGTGAATCCAGAGAAAATGGAATTCAAATGGTTTATATTTGGATAACAGTGTAACCGATTGGGAAGACTCCATTTTACACAATGGAAAAAGCCCATGGTTTTAACCCAAATAGATTTGGGTAGCTTTTCTGGGTAACATTGATCAAGTTATTTAACCTCACAAAGGTTCAGCTTCCTAACATCTAAAACTAATATCACTAAGTGAGTGGTAATTATATATGTAGCATAGGGTTGACTTTAGATTTAAATTAGACAAATCACATAACAATGTTTAGTACACGTTTAGCACTCACTCGTAATAATACAGAGCATTTATTGAATGATTATTTTGTGCAAGGCACAAAAGTAACATGCTTACTGAGTCATATATATTACCTTATTAATTAAACTATCATTCTTGATTTTTAAATTTGTATTAAAGATTTTTTTTTTAAGACGATGTCTTGCTCTGTTACCCAGGCGGGAGTGCAGTGGTGTGATCTCAGCTCACTGCAACCTCCGCCTCCTGGGCCCTCCTGCGATTCTTCTGCCTCAGCCTCCTGAACAGCTGGAATTATGGGTGTGTGACACCACACCTGGATAATTTTTGTATTTTTAGTAGAGATGGGGGTTCACCATGTTGATCAAACTGATCTCAAACTCCTGACCTCATGATCCACCCGCCTCGGACTCCCAAAGTGCTGAGATTACAGGTGTGAGCCACCATGCCTGGACAAAATAAATATTTTATTGTCTCTAAAATTTCATCATACACCAACATGATTTAAAAATAATTTACTTTCCTCAGGAAGATGCATAATATAAATCATTAAAATTGATATTATTTATAATTTTTAAAATATGCTATATTTTAGCTTTATAGCGTTCAGATAATTTCTACATCCATAATCATTAAATAGATACATGACTCTCTCTAAGCTAATTTAACAATGTATATCATTTAGTGATTTAAAAAAATAAAAATGAGTAGTGTTCTCTGCTATTTCAATACTGTGAGCACCTACGGGTCTTTTTTGAAGGAGTCATTATATTTACCCCAAAGATCACAAGACTGGAATCAGGAGTTTTGGGTTATGGTTCTGTTAAACTTGAAAATGTTAAGATGCCTTTCAGGACTCAGAGTCTTCTTCAGTAACAAGAAAAACAAATGCTGAATGATTCCACTTATTTGATGTACCCCAAATAGTCAAGTTCATAGAATCAAAGGGTAGAACAGTGTTTGCAATGGGTTAGAGGGTGGATGAAATTGGGAGTTACTGATCGAAGGGCACGAAGTTTCAGTTAAGCAAGATGAATAAGCTCTAGAGAGTTGCTGTGCAGAATCGTACCTGTAGTCAACAATAACGTGATGTGTGCTTAAAATAGTGTGATGTGCACTTAAAATTTTGCTGAGAGAATTCATGTTGTTTTTACTATATAAAATAACATTAAAAGAAAAATACTAAAATTATAGCATACAATCGTAGCCTGGATTTCCTGGAAACAGACTCCAAAGATGGAGAGTTCCATGAAGGAGTCAAAATTCAGGGTCTTTGTTTCACCAGTTCAGCCAATCATTGTCTACAAGCAGTGAGCTAGGATCTGAGGAGACAGGCTCCATTGAGAGGCGCTTCTGTGAACTGCTAACAATTAATATTTCCAGAAGCTGGGGGATAAATGCCTGGGCCCTGAATTGAGCATCTGATTGGAGCACTGCAGTATCTATCATAACCACTATGGGAGTCCTTTGATTTCAGAAACTCTGGAGCAGGTTATAAAGAAGACCAAGTCAACATTCCTCTAGAGGCATTTAGATGTTTTCCTTAGACCACAGACAATAAACTTTTAGACTCCTGCTAAATGAAAACAGGAGTATAAGTTAGATGCTTTGTCTTCATTACTGAACTATGTATCTCTTGCAGGAGGAAACTGTCCCATAAAATCCTGGGCTGGAGGCCATCCTGAAGTATGTCTACCTTGCAGTGACTTGATTTCAGCTTTCATCCATTTCCCTGGCTGGGTCTGTCATTTTCAGTATGATAGCCTTAACATTTTTAGCTAAAGCCTCCTCTTTTCGCATCACAGGTGATTTATGAGGATAGACTTTTTTTATGTGGACATATTGAAGAGCTGTCAGATTGTGTTGATTAAGTACTCAGGCTTTGGAGGCACAGTGCCAAAGTTGAAAACAAGATGGTAAAGCATACCACCTTGGAGTTCGTTCAACGATTTACCAACTTTTCAGTGCTTCAGTTTAGTTTCCAAATAAATAAAACAGAATGATGATGATAATGTTGATGATGATGATGATGATAGCAACAATAATAGTACCTACCTCATGCTGTTGTTTCAAATGTTATATAAAATTAGTCTGTATCAGATATATTAACTACTAGAATTCTCTAGGTAGATATCTTACATATATAAAAATATATATAGGTAGACATTTATATTTATAAGTCAATATTATATATATATAGATAGATACACACACACACATATATATGCATGAGTGTATTGTTTAATTATATTCTAAAATAACTTTATTTGCACATAATAGCCAATAGTCATACTTGTTCAGAGGCATTTTATAGTACCTCTGAACAAGAGGAGTGATCACAGAGATTCAAAGATTAAAGGTGAAGTCTCAGGCAAGTGCAGATTTCTCCTCTATCTCCTTCTCCAACACTAGGCAAATCAACACAGGGTAGGGGTGAAGGTCTGAGAGCTCAAAGGAATGCACACAAACCAGTCTGGCAGTCTAGGGTATTCAGAGGAACATTGAATGAAGAGGCAATTTCTGAGGTATTTTCCTTAGGTTGGAGTTTCGTTTTTTAACACTAACATAACAAATTTCTACGAACTTACTGGCTTAAAACAGTATGAAATTATTGTCTTAGCGCTGAGGAAGTCAGAAATCTAAATCACATGTCAAACGGACTAAAATTGAGATGTCTGCAGGGTTTTGTTCCTTCTGCAGACTCTAGGGAAGAATGCATTTCCTTGTCTTTTCTACAGTTCTTGGCTCATAGCTCCTTTCTCCATCTTCAAAGCCAGCTAGGATAGGTACATAGAGTTCTTCTCACATCACATTGCATTATTGTCACTGACCTTCAGTCTCTATCTTTCCATATTTTTTTATTTACCTTGTTATCACATTGGACTTAACTCAGTAATACAAGATAATCTCCATATTATCAAGTCAGTTCATTACCAACATTAATGTTACTTGCAACCTAAATTGCCCCTTTGTCATGAAAGAACATACTGGCAGGTTCTGGGGAATAATACATGGCCATATTTGGAGCAGTCTTCATTCTGCCCACAACTGAAGGCTAAATGTTAATCCAAACAACAAAATGGAAGAGAAAGTAAAAAATGCAACACTGAGGACTGAAATGTTTTATTATTATTATTATTATTATTATTATTATTATTATTTTATACTTTAAGTTCTGGGGTACATGTGCAGACCATGCAGGTTTGTTACATAGGTTTACACGTGACATGGTGGTTTGCTGCATCTATCACCCCATCATCTACATTAGGTATTTCTCCTAATGCTATCCCTTCCATAGCCCCCTAACCCCTCCTATCCCTCCCCTAGTCCCCAACCCCCAAAAGGCCCTGCTGTGATGCTCCCCTTGCTGTGTGCATGTGTTCTCATGGTTCAACACCCACTTATGAGTGAGAACATGTGGTGTTTGGTTTTCTGTTATTGTGTCAGTTTGCTGAGATGATGGTTTCTGGCTTCATCCATATGCCTGCAGAGGACATGAACTCATTCTTTTTTATGGCTGCATAGTATTCCATGGTGTAGATGTGCCACATTTTCTTTAACCAGTCTATCATTGATGGGCATTTGCATTGGTTCCAAGTCTTTGCTATTGTGAACAGTGCCGCAATAAACATACATGTGCATGTGTCTTTATAACAGAATGATTTACAATCCTTTGGGTATATACCCAGTGATAGGATTGCTGGGCCAAATAGTATTTCTATTTCTAGATCCTTGAGGAAGTGCCACACTGTCTTCCACAATGGTTGAACTAATTTACACTCCCACCAACAGTGTAAAAGCATTCCTATTTTTCCACATCCTCTCCAGCATCTGTTGTCTCCTGACATGCAGAAGCTGGTTTTTTGAAAAGATCAACAAAATTGATAGACCACTAGCCAGGCTAAAAAAGAAGAAAAGAGAGAAGAATCAAATAGATGCAATAAACAGTGATAAATAAGCACCTCTATGCAAAGAAACCAGAAAATCTAGAAGAAATGCATAAATTCCTGAACGCTTATATCCTCCTAAGACTAAACCAGGAAGAAGTTGAATCCTTTAATAGACCAAAAACAAAGTACGAAATTGAGGCAACAATTAATAGCCTACTAACCAAAATAGTCCAGATACAGTTGGGTTCACAGCCGAATTCTACCAGAGATACAAAGAGGAGCTGGTACCGTTCCTTCTGAAACTATTGCAAACAATAGAAAACGAGGGAATCCTCCCTAACTCATTTTACAAGACCAACATCATCCTCATACCAAAACCTGCAGAGACACAACTAAAAAAAATTCCAGGCTGATATCCATGATGAACATTGATGTAAAAATCTTCAATAAAATACTGGCAAACCAAATACAACAGCACATCAGAAAGCTTATCCATTATGATCAAGTCAGCTTCACCCCAGTGATGCAAGGCTGGTTCAACATCCACAAATCTATAAACACAATCCATCACATAAACAGAACCAGAGACAAAAACCACATGGTTATATCAACAGATGCAGAGAAGGCCTTCACAAAACTCAACAGCTCTTTATGCTATAAACTCTCAATAAACTAGGTAATTATGGAATGTATGTCAAAATAGTAAGAGCTATTTATGACAGACCAACAGCCAATATCATAGGGAATGGGCAAAAACTGGAATCATTCCCTTTGAAAACTGGCAAGAGAAGGATGCTCTCTCACCACTCCTATTCAAAATAGTATCGGAAGTTCTGGCTGGGGCAATCAGGCAAGAAAAATAAATGAAAGGTATTCAATTAGGAAAAGAGTAACAGAGGCCTCATATGATCTTTGACAAACCTGACAAAAGCAAGCAATGGGGAAAGGATTCCCTTTTTCATAAATGGTATTAGGAAAACTGGCTAGCCATATGCAGAAAGCTGAAACTGGATACTTTCCTTACACCTTACACAAAAATTAACTCCAGATGGATTAAAGATTTAAACATAAGACCTAACACCATAGAAACTCTAGAAGAAAACCTAGGCAATACTATTCAAGCATAGGCATGGGCAAGGATTTCATGACTAAAATACCAAAAGCAATGAAAATGTATTTTAATTCACAATGATACAAAAGGAGCAGATACCAAACACAGAGAAGAAATTCTCCATAAAAACGATTTACCAGGTCAGCTGCTTAAATTTTTCCAAATAAATGGTATGACCAAAATGGTTTCTTATTTATTTCTGTGAGAGTCACAGGGTGTAATAAATTAACGTGATCCTATGATTGTTTGCAAAATAAAAGAGGGTAATTGAGGAATGATTTCATCTTTGCTCTGCAAAGATTTTGTTCACATTCTATTGGCATTCGTCTGCAAGCTTCACAGCCCTTTTCAGTGCCCATAATTCTTACCAGAAAAAAGAAATTTAGCTTCTACATTACCAATCAAGTCAATCTAAACAGGACAAAAAAAGAGAGAACAAGGGGAGAAGTAGTATTGGTTATATTTATGCTTCTCTAATTTCACCTTACTATGGAATTATAAGGTAAAAACAGTATACTATTATTTTTTAAAGTCAACCAGGACATAGAGTATATGAAATAATAGTTCACAAATCCTCTAAAATCCAAATTCCAGTCCCAATTCTTTCTTAAAAATTTCTGAATTTTTATTTTTGTGGGTACATAGCAGATGTATATATTTATGGGGTAAATGAGATTTTTTTTTTTTTTTGAGATTGAGTTTTGCTCTTTCACCCAGGCTGGAGTGCAATGATGTGATCTTGGTTCACTGCAAATTCCACCTCCAAGGGTCACGTGATTCTCCTGCTTGAGCCTCCTGAGTAGCTTGGATTAGAGGTACATGCCACCATGCCCGGGTTATTTTGTATTTTTAGTAGAGACAGGTTTTCACCATGTTGGCCAGGCTCGTCTCAAACTCCTGACCTCCGGTGATCCACCCACAGATGAGAAGTTTTGATACAGGTATGCAGTGCTCAGTAATCAAGTCACAGAGAATAGGGTGTCTATCTCCTCAAGCATTTATCCTTCAAGATACAAATAATGCAATTATACTAGTTAGTTTTAAAAGTACAGTTATTACTTACTATAGTGACTCTGTTGTGCTATTAAGTCATAGGTCTTATTTATTCATTCTAACAATTTTTGGTACCCATAAGCATCCCCACCTCCCTGTCAAACCCCCATTTCCCTTCCTATTCTCTGGTAACCAGCCTTCTCCTCCCTATGTCCATCAGTTCAACTGTTTTGATTTTTAGATCCTACAAATAAGTGAGAAAATGTGATGTTTGTCTTTCTGTGCCTGGCTTATTTCACTTAGCATACTCATTTAGGTATAATTGTGATTAATATTTGGCATAAGTCTTTTCAGGTATTTTTATGTATGCATATGCACACATTAAGAAATCAAGAGATGGGTTGAAAGTTCTTTTCTTTAAGGATGTTGAATATTGGCCCCAAAAAAAAAAAAAAATCAGGAGAGATGTGTGTGTATCAATGTGTTTGTGTGTTCACATACTTATATATGTGTTGATATAAATATATATAATAAATATATTCTCCAGCGTATGTATATTAGCCTTATTGCTAGTTTGATATGACATAGTTTAATTAAAAAACATTTACATCTTTATGATTTTTTTTCTTTTTTTTTTTTATTTGTACTTTGGGCTCTGGGGTATATGTGCACATCCTGCATCCTGCAGGGCTGTTGCATAGGTACATACATGCCATGGTGGTCGGCTGTCTCCATCCCCCTCCCATTGCCTACATCAGACATTTCTCCTGGTATTATCACTCCCCATCCTCACTGTAGATGTGCCTCATTTTCTTTGTCCAGTCTATGACTGATGGGCATTTGGGTTGATTCCAGGTCTCTGCTATTGTAAACAGAACCACAACAAACATACATGTGCATGTGTCTTTATAAGAGAATGATTTATAATCCATTGGGTATATACCCAGTAATGGGATTGCTGGGTCAAATGAAATTTCTGTTTCTAGATCCTTGATGAATCGCCACACTGTCTTCCATAATGGTTGAACTAATGTATACTCCCACCAATAGTGTAAAAGTGTTCCTTTTTCTCTACATACGCTCCACCATCTGTTGTCTCCAGGTTTTTTAATGATTACCTTTCTAACTGACATGAGATGGTATCTCAATGTGGTTTTGATTTGCATTTCTCTAATGACCAATGATGAGAAGCATTTTTCATGTTTGTTGAATGCATATATGTCTTCTTTTGAAAAGTGACTGTTCATATCCTTCACCCACTTTTGAATGGATTTGTTTGTTTTATTCTTGTAAATCTGCTTTAGTTATTTGTAGATTCTGGATATTAGCGCTTTGTCACATGGGTAGATTGCAAAAATTTTTTCCCATTCTGTTGGCTGCTGGTTCACTCTAATGATTGTTTCTTTTGCTGTGAAGAAGCTTCTAAGTTTAATTAGATGCCATTGTCTATTTTGGCTTTTGTTGCATTGCTTTTGGTGTTTTAGTCATGAAGTCCTTGCCTATGACTATGTCCTGAATGGTGTTGCCTAGGTTTTCTTCCAGGGTTTTTATGGTGTTAGTTCTTATGTTTAAAGCTTTAATCCATCTGGTTAATTTTTGTATAAGGTGTAAGGAAGGGGTCCAGTTTCAGCTTCCTGCATGTGGCTAGCCAGTTTTCCCAACATCATTTATTAAACATGGAATCCTTTCCCCATTGCTTTTGTCCAGTATGTCAAATATCAGAAAATTTTAGATGTGTGGAGTTGCTTTTGAGGCCTGTGTTCTGTTCCATTGGTCTATATCTCTATTTTGATACAAGTACCATGCTGTTTTGATTACTGTAAGCTTGTAATATAGTTTGAAGTCAGGTAGCACGATACCTCCAGCTTTGTTCTTCTTGCTTAGGATTGTTTTGGCTGTGCAGGCTCTCTTTTGGTTCCATATGAAGTTTAAAGTGGTTTTTTCTAGTTATGTGAAGAAGGTCAATGGTAGCTTGATGTGGATAGCACTCAATCTATAAATTACTTTGGGCAGTATGGAAATTTTTACAATATGGGTTCTTCCTAACCATGAGCAGGGAATGTTTTTCCATCTGTTTGTGTCCTCTCTTATTTCCTTGATCGCTGGTTTGTAGTTCTCCTTGAAGAGATCTTTTACATCCTTTGTTAGCTGTATTCCTAGGTATTTGATTCCCTTAGTAGCAATTGTAAATGGGAGTTCACTCACGATTTGGCTGTTTGTCTGTTGTTAGCATATAGGAATGCTTGTGATTTCTGCACATTGATTTGCTATCCTGAGACTTTGCTGAAGTTGCTTATCAGTTTAAGAAGGTTCTGGGCTGAGATGATGTGGTCTTCTACCTATAGGATCCTGTCATCTGAAACAGGGACAATTTGACTTCTTCTTTTCCTAATTGATTGCCCTTTATATCTTTTTCTTTATATCTAGCCTAATTGCTCTGGCTAGAACTTCCAATACTATATTGAATAGCAGTGGTAAGAGAGGGCATCCTTGTCTAGTGCCAGTCTTTAAAGGGAATGCTTCCAGTTTTTGCCTATTCAGTATGATATTGGCTGTGGGTTTGTCATAGATAACTCATTATTTTGAGATATGTCCCATTGATACCTAGTTTATTAAGAGTTTTTAGCATAAATGGCTTTTGAATTTTGTCAAAGGCCTTCTCTGCATCTATCAAAATAATCATGTGGTTTTTGTCTTTGATTCTCTTTATGTGGTAGATTGTTTATAGATTTGTGTATGTTGAACCAGCCTTGCATCCCCAGGATGAAGCCTACTTGATCATGGTAAGTAAGATTTTTGAGGTGCTGTTGGATTTGATTTGCCAGTATTTTATTGAAGATTTTTGCATCAAAGT
>NW_016107381.1:7543232-7570720 GCF_001604975.1 Cebus imitator | reverse complement strand
TTTTAGTTGTGTCTCTGCAGATTTTGGTATCAGGATGATGCTGGCCTCATAGAAAGAGTTAAGAAGGATTCCCTCTTTGTGTATTGTTTGGAATCGTTTCAACAGGAGTGGTACCAGCTCCTTTCTGTATATCTGGCAGAATTCGGCTGTGAACCCATATGGATCTGGACTTTTTTTGGTTGGTAGGCTATAAATTGCTGTCTCGACTTCAGAGCTTGTTATTGGTCTATTCAGGGTTTCAAATTCTTCCTGGTTCAGTCTTGGGAGTGTGCAAGTGTGCAGGAATGCATCCATTTCTTTCAGATTTACTGGTTTATGTGCATAGAGCTGTTTGTGGTAATCTCTGATGGTAGTTTGTATTTCTGAGGAATCAGTGGTGATCTCCCCTTTATCATTTTTTATTGCAGATATTAGATTCGTCTCTTTTCTTTTTTATTAGTCTAGCTAGCAGTCTGTCTATTTTGTTGATATTTTCAAAAGACCAGCTCCTGGATTTATTGATTTTTTGAAGGGTTTTTTGTGTGTCTATCTCCTTCAGTTCTGCTCTGATCTTAGTTATTACTTGTCTTCTGCTAGCTTTTGAGTTTTCTGGATCTTGCTCCTCTAGCTCTTTCAATTTTGATGATAGGGTGTCAATTTTAGATCTTTCCTTGTTTCTCATGTGGGCATTTATTGCTATAAATTTCCCTCTAGACACTGCTTTAAATGTATCCCATAGGTTCTGGAATGTTGTATCTTCATTCTCATTGGTTGTGAAGAACATTTTTATCTCTGCCTTCATTTCATTGTTTATCCATTTGTCATTCAGGAGCAAGTTGTTCAGTTTCCATGTGATTGTGTGGTTTTCAGTCAGTTTCTTAATCCTGAGTTCTAATTTGATTGCACTGTAGTCTGAGAGACTGTTTGTTATTATTTATGTTCTTTTGCATTTGCTGAGGAGTGATTTACTTCCAATTATGTGGTCAACTTTAGAGCGTGATGTGGTGCTGAGAAGACTATGTATTCTATGGATTTGTGGTAGAATGTTCTGTAAATGTCTGTTAGGTCCGCATGGTCCTAATCTGCATTCAAGTCCTGGATATCCTTGTTGACTTTCTGTCTCATTGATCTGTCCAATATTGACAGTGGAGTGTTAAAGTCTCCAACTATTATTGTGTGGAAGCCTAAGTCTCTTTGTAGGTCATTAAGAACTTGCTTTATGTACCTGGGTGCTCCTGTGTTTGGTGCATATATATTTAGGATAGTTAGCGCTTCTTGCTGCATTGATCCTTTTACCATTATGTAATACCCTTCTTTGTCTCTTTTGATCTTTGCTGGTTTAAAGTCTGTTTTATCAGAGGCTAGGATTGCTACCCCTGCTTTTTTTTTTTCTCTCCATTTACTTGGTAAATCTTCTTCCATCCCTTTTTTTTTGAGTCTATCTGAGTCTTTGCTCATGAGATGGGTCTCCTGAATCCAGCACACAGATGGGTCTTGACTTTTTATCCAGTTTGCCAGTCTGTGTCTTTTGATTGGGGCATTTAGGCCATTTACATCCAACATTAATATTGTTATGCTTGGATTTGATCCTGCTGTTTTGTTACTGGCTGGTTGTTTTGCCTGTTAGTTGATGTGGTTTCTTCACTGTGTTGTTGATCTTTATGATTTGGTACGTTTTTGCAGTGGCTGGTAGTGGTTGTTCCTTTCCATGTTTAGTACTTCCTTCAGGAGCTCTTGTAAGACAGGTCTTATAGCAGTGAAATCTCTCCGCAATTGCTTATCTGTAAAGGGTTTTATTTCTCCTTCACTTATGAAGATTAGTTTGACTGGATATGAAATTCTGGGTTGAAAGTTCTTTTCTTTAAGGATGTTGAATATTGGCCCCCACTGCCTTCTAGCTTATAGGGTTTCTGCCAAGAGATCTGCTGTGAGTCTGATGGTCTTTCCTTTGTGGAAAGGACTCAACCTTTCTCTCTGACTGCCCTTGGGATTTTTTCCTTCATTTCAACCCTGGTGAATATGACAATTATGTGCCTTGGGGTTGCTCTTCTTGAGGAATATCTTTGTGATGTTCTCTGTATTTCCTGGATTTGAATGTTGGCCTGCCTTGTTAGGTTGGGGAAGTTCTCTTGGATAATATCCTGAAGAGCGTTGGATTCAATGTCCCTGTCACATTCAGGTATGCCAATCAAGTGTAGATTAGCTCTTTTCACATGATCCCATAGTTCTTGGAGGCTTTGTTCATTTTTTTTTCACTCTTTTTTCTCTAATTTTGCCTTCTCATTTTACTGCATTGATTTGATCTTCTGTCTCTGATATCCTTGGTCAATTCAGCTGTTGAAACTTGTGTATGCCTCATGAAGTTCTCGTGCTGTGCTTTTCAGCTCCATCAAGTCAATTATGTTCTTCTCTAAGCTGGTTATTCTAGTTACCATTTCATCTAGCCTTTTTTCAAAGTTCTTAGTTTCTTTTCATTGGGTTAGAACATGGTTTTTTAACTGAGAGAAGTTTGTTATTACCCACCTTCTGAAGCCTGCTTCTGTTGATTCATCAAACGCATTCTCTATCTTGTTCTGTTCCCTTGATGGTGAAGAGTTGTGATCCCTGGGAGGAGAAGAGGTGTTCTGGTCTTTGATGGTTTCATCCTTTCTGTGCTGGTTTCTTCCCATCTTTGAGGATTTATCTCGCTTTGATCTTTGAAGTTGGTGATTTCGGTAGGAATCTCTGAGTGGAAGTCTGTCTGTTGAGGTTGGAGCTATATATTTTTTGGCCTGTAGAGGCGCTGCTGGGCTGTCTCAGATTCAGTCAGGCTGCTGGGCGGGTGGTCCCTCCCTGGATTATGCAGGTGAGATTAGCCTCCCCTTCCCAATCATGTCTCTCCTTCAAGAGCTCGATCTTCCCGGTTAGGGTCAAACTGGTGCATTTGCTGCCAAGCTCTCTAACCATCGGGCTTCAGTTTGAGTTTTGTGGGGGTGGGGCCTATGGCCTGTTTCCCTGTTTTCAACTCTGCCTCTTTTGGTGGGATGGGTCTATCCCACTGGTGTTAGTCCAAACTTCTGCTGACAACCTGCGGCACCCAGTGGGAGCCCCCTCTCAGGTCCATTCCAACAATCTGTGGCACCTGGCGGGAGGTGTCACTCAAATTTGCATCAACAACCCACAGTGCCCCTCAGTCTGGTGGGGATTTCGTGGACTGTGGGTTGCGGAAGGGATGAGGTAAGCACAGGATCCAAATCAGAGCACCAAGTGGGTGAAGTCCCCTGACCCTCTGTGCCAGCTGCAGGTTCCAGGTGGGGACACGCCCTATACTGTCTCGGTTCACCCTCCCTGGGCAGCTCTCGCCCTGTGGGTCCTTTCCTGGGCTATTTTCAGTGCCCTACCAGTCCCACCTAAGCGAACCTGGCACCTC
The DNA here is from genome assembly GCF_001604975.1 of Cebus imitator. Lineage (NCBI taxonomy): Eukaryota > Metazoa > Chordata > Mammalia > Primates > Cebidae > Cebus > Cebus imitator. The sequence continues at coordinate 7,567,332 of NW_016107381.1, read as the reverse complement.
ACTTGGAATCGTGAAGTCCTCTAGCCATCTGTGTCTCATTTGCTGGGAGCTGCATTCCAGTGTTACCTCCTCTCAGCCATCTTGGTGCGCCCTCCCCACCATCTTTATGGTATTTAATATACATATCCAGGAAGAAGAGATATCTTTGCACTATTTTAGAATGTTTTATGTACTTTAGTTAACTCACTGGAGTTTTAAAGCTTTCCATGTAAGAACCAGACTTTTTGTTTGGACTTGTTTCTAATGCGTTGTATTTTTGTCTCCTTTTTTAAATTAATAATCTCAAAGAGTGAAGCACTGAACTACAAGCCATTACCTATCACATTTCTCCCTTTGGGAAGTATCCCCATGTAACATCCTTGAGTAGGTTGTCCCCTGGTTCTGCATTCTGCCTCAGTGACACCCATCATCCATATCTGGCCTCCTTGTTATTGTCTTCAGAATAGTTTTACTAATGTTGCAATTAAATTTTTCAGGCTTTCAGGAAAGTCCATTGATATTTATGCTTGGTAAATTGTGAAATTTCTAAGTTTCTTCCCATGTACCACAAGACTATCCTCTGCAGGGACACCATAGGAATTCTACTCCTGGTTCAGCTATTACCTACTTTTACAACCTTTGATAAATAATTAACCTCTTTTGGTTACTGTTTCCATATCTATAAGGAGGACCAGTGGAAGAGATTGGTGGTTCTGAAACCACACAGAAACGCTGACATAATGTGGGGTAGCCCTGGAGTGGAAGTTGGGGTGGGGAAGAGAGATAAAAAGAAGGTTGCCTAACAGTTTGCTCGTATTTTACAAGTGAAAATATTTTGATTTATCCTATAACAGAACATTAAACAAAACTTAGCACTAAACTAACATCTAGTATGATTCACTCTAATTCTAAACATCTACATCAGCATCTCTGAGAGGATACTATAGAAATCTTCTGTTCCACTGACTAGACACAAAATATCTATGGAACTTACCTAAAATTGATTCAGCCAAGCCCGAATTTCTGCTCACAGAAATTTGATTACAAAAACATGGAAAAAAAATCTGTGTGCTTCTCTGCATTCTGATATTTGCAATATCAAAAAGCAAGTATTTGTGAAAATATTTTAAAACTGGAGCACACTGTCATCATTGTAAAAATTTGTACCTGGCTTGAGAACTCCATGTTCTCTTTCCTATCAGCAATTTTCTAACCCATTCCACTTTCCCAAATAAGATTAATTTCTCCCAGTCATGGAAATCTACTGGCCCCAAACTACCACAGGTAAATTTCTATATTTATTTTACAATTACTTTTAGTTGTGTTAGACTAGGGATAGTGTGGGGAAACATTACAGATAGAATAATTACCAAGAGTACAACTAGCTGGATTCTGTGTCTCTCTCTGTCTCTCTGTCTCTCTCTCTCTCTCTCTGTGTGTGTGTGTGTGTGTGTGTGTGTGTGTGTGCTTCTTGCCCTGCCACAACTATGGTTCTTTGGGTAAATTAAATAATCTCTACATATCCCTTTTATTGGGATCTCAAAAACAATTTTTATGAGCGTTAAATGTGACTGTTTATGTTATTCACTTGACACAGTGCCTACTATACAGTAAACTGCAATCGGCTGATAATATTCAATTATGAGGTTTTCGGTTTGTTGGTTTTTGAGATGGAGTCTCGCTCTGTCACCCAGGCTGGAGAGCAGTGGTGAGTTCTTGGCTCACTGCAACCTCCACATCCCAGGTTCAAGTGATCCTCCTGCCTCAACCGCCCAAGTAGCTGAGAACAGGTGCCTGCTACCACACCTGGCCTATTTTTGTATTTTTAGTAGAGATGGGGTTTCACCATGTTGGCCAGGATGCTCTCAAACTCCTGACCTCGTGATTTGCCCTCCTCAGCCTCCCAAAGGGCTGGGATCACAGTCATGAGTTACCGCGCCCGGCAGGATAATACTGAATTGTATGCTTTCTCTGTATCATCTCAAGAAAATAAACACTTACCATATTATTCCAAATAATGTATGTATTTGTGTATATATATCTTATAAATTTTATTATTGTTATTGAAAAGGATAACTTGGAATAACTAGTTAGGTATTCCTACTTTCTATATGTTTAATGAAATGTTAAAAATTCATGAAAGTGCATGATTGTTCTCATTGTTTAATCATAGAATATATAATCCAAACGAAATAACATCAATACAGAAAACACTACAGAGTAGACAATACAGTATTTTTAGAACACTGGAGGAGACGGAGCAAACAGGGACTACTATAAAAGTGAACACTTCCCTATTCAGCACCCATGGTAGATAATGAAAATTAATGACACTCCTCGTTTCAAATATGCTAAATTGCCTTATTATTCAGCACACATTCCAGGCAGCCACTACCATACCAACCAGAAATGCATATAGGATGAGTCCTATTTACCACTCCTGTTCTAATATAATATTATGAAGAGATGCTCAAAAATGCATAAAGAATGTCAAGAAGTATATTTCCTCTAAATAAACATAATAAAGCATAAAAGCAACAAGTAACTTGAAAAACTTCATATGACTAAAATGTCTTTAGTAGAATATTTCTAAAATGAATAGTCAATATAATGAAGGAATAAAGCTATAAATAAGAGGTATTGAAATTATTTAAATTTGTGTTTCAAAAGAATAATTTTGGCAAAACAGAATAATTACAAAGCAGTGAAGACTCAGTAAAACACATATTAATTAATGTACAGAATTTGAATGTGCATATAAATTTATAACCCATATGGAATAAACATTTAATATTCAAACATATAAATTCCTAAATATTACAGTTGTATTTAATTGTTTGCAAGTTTTCTAACAATTCTTGTAAAATACATTCTGATTTAAAATCAGAATATGATTTTCTTTAAAGATGCATTTTAACAGCATATTTATCTAGTTTCTAGTTGTTATGCTGGAAAAACAAGAAAACAGAGAGCCAGTAAACTCAAATAAAATACATTGTACACCCATTTTCAACCACAGAATCCAAGAATATTGCAGTGAACAATATTTTTAAGAACTCACTGATGCAGTCCTCCTCAGCCTTGCCTTTATTTGTTAAATCTTTATACTATTTTCTCTTTGTCAATTCTTTTCTTATTTATAAGAAATACATATTTCTCATTAAATATTACATAATAGAATATGAATACATATTTCTAGAAAATAAGATTCTTTTTAGAACATCTTTCTCTCTATGGCATGTTAAAATGAAGCTTTGAGTTCATCTTGCTTAGCCAAGAACTTCAATCAGATAGTCAAAAATTAGAGGGTCCCTGAAGACAAGGCTTTTCATACAGTTTGTCATTTGTTTGTTGGCTTTGTCAGGCAATAGAGAACTTCAGCCAATTAACAGTGCATAGAACTTTTTCATCTATAAAACAAAGCCATAAATAATACAAAATATGTTTTAATACATGATATATCATGTTATATATGCATAAGTCTGTAAACATAGAAACTGTATGAAGAAAACTTCACATAAATGAGTATTATGTTGAACTCCATTGTGATTAAATATAGGAAGAAACATCTTATGTAAGGCAGCTGCAAACTAAGGAAAATCGTGTTAGCACCAGAAGTTATACAGATTAAATTTGAATGAGTGTTAAAATGAATATTATAATCCCACTTGAAAGCAGATGGAGCTTTTCCATGATAGCTTTCCCCCAGTCACATTCCTGGGACAATTAGTTTTGAAGTAGGTTGATACCTGTGTCAATGGAAAGGGGTACTTTGTTCAAATACATTTGTAAACTACTTACTTAGACAACACTATCCAACTCCCACTTTCATATATGAGTTCAGGTGCCTTAGTATACAGATAGAGTCAATGCATCTTCCAAAGGGAAGGTGGACAGGTTTACCCCATTCTAATTGACCATGAGACCATTCTGTAACAGATGACTTCAAGAGTTGTGTTCCTTTAAAACCTGTTCAAAATGCTGTTTTATATTATATTAACCACACCTATCGTTGGCATTTATTACATGTCATATGTGATGTGTACATTTACTTTCATAAGAGCGGTGCCCAAAGAACTTTGAAGGACGTGAAATATGCAATAGAGAGATAATAAAGATATTGATGGATAGCTACAGCTATATATTTAAATATGGTTTTTAGACAGAATCTTTATTTTTCTCCATAGTCGCAAATCCCTTGAGTCAAGACTCTCCTTCACAGCAAAAGTATAATTTTGACTTGCCCTCTGTACAAAATAGACCTTTCTTAAGGATGAATCAGATAAAAAATGATAGTAAAACATTGCAAGTTATTCCAGGGACTCTTGTGTTACTGTTGTTTGTGCTACTTACAAGCTTAATATTCATAGGCATGTTAAAGTTAAATCAATTAATTACTTGTACTCAAGTCTTGATTTCACACTTCAAGGAAAAGCAGAATATTATTTTTCAACATTGTTTCTTGTGGGAATGTCTATTTGAAAATTAACAAGCACTTTTAAGAATACTGTGCACATTTTTAAACATTGTGTAAAACGAGCCAATTTGTGGGGAAAAATTCTTAGCAAACCAACTTTCAGAAACAAGAAATTTCATGAAATTGTGTCCCTTGCAACAACATGGATGAATCTGGAGGCCATAATCTTAAGTTAATTAACACAGAAACAGCAAACCAAATACCTCATGTTCCCACTTAAAAGTGGGAGCTAACGGTTGGGTACTCATGGTCATCAAGATGAGAGCAATGAACACTGGATTAGAAGCGGGTGGGAGGGGGTTGGGCATGAGCTGAAAACTTACCTATTGTTTATTATACTCAGTACCTGGGTGACAAGATCTGTACCCAAACCTCAGCATCACGTAATACCCATGTACCAAATCTGCTCATATACCTCCGTATCTAAAAGAAATGTTGAAATCACTAAAGAAAGAAAAACTGGCATTAAGCTAAATGAGTGGTGGTCTCCAAACGCAAGTTCTATTTTGGTTCTTTGAAAACAATTTAATACCGTTGTTCTTGTTTACTTGCATTGATCACCATTTAAAGTGCATCCAAGTAGTTTTTACTCCTTCACAGAATACACTTGGTGTCATTTATCTTACCAGCCAGTTATATATATGCTGACACATACCAGAGTCAGAAATTAAACACATGCCTATTAGAACAGCTTATTTCTGATAAACATATTTGCATTCTATCCCTACCAGTGCATTGTGTCTTCTGTAATTCACACTGTGTCAGAGACTGTTAATTGAAGTTGCACATAAAAGTTTGAGGTACTTATTTTAGGAGTTGACTTTATTATTGGGTACAGCTGTAAACTCATAGCACATTCAGATGCAAGCAACTAAAGTTCTAGACTGTCCAATATATTAGCCACCAACTGCATAGAGCTATTTAAACTAAGTCAAAGTAAATAATGCTAAATATCTTTTTTTCAGTTGTAGTGGCCACAGTTCAAGGATACAGCTGTCACATGTCCCTTGTGACTACTGTATTGAACAGTGCAGGTATAGAACATTTACGTTTTCATAAGAGGTCCTGTTGGACATCCCTACAGATATTGCTGTCCCTACATAAGATCCCAAGCTATATGGAGATTACATCAATAAAATTCTCCTTTTTCAAATTTAAACCCTTGTCCGAAAACATCAAATGACCTATTCAAGCATATATCATTAAAAAAAAAACTTGATTTAAACAAATCCAGCTCTGTGTTCAACTGTGTGAGTATATATATTGTTGTGATCCTTGCCAAGCAAACTTATACAAGGTCTAGCCTCAGGAAACCACAAATTTGCTCTGTCAAGATGGATTAGATTTCTGTTTTCTAGAATTCAAGAGTCATATATATTTAATGTACTCTTTCGTGTTTTGTTTAAATCCTATTTATTTGTTAAACTCATTTATTTGTTCTGGTAGCTTTTTATTTAGATTCTTTAGGAATTTCTATATAGATGATCATGGCATTTATGATTATAGATATTTTTAAATTTTCATTTCCAATCAGTATTCCATTTATTTCTTTAGCCTTATTTATTTGCCTATAATTTCTAGGACAACACTGAATAGAAGCTATAAGAGTGAGCACCTTGTCTTATTCTTGAATTTAGAGGGAAATACCCATTTTTCATCATTAAGCATGAAGTTAGCTGTAGGTTATCAATCTGTATATCTGTCTATCTCAGGTACCTGACCTTATGCAATTGTGGAAGATGATTAAGCAGTATCTCTTTGTATATGATGCTTGAGACTGAACTCAAAGGGATAGGCAGTGAAATAGGAAAGGTGAATGGAGTGATCATAGATAACCTATAACCCAGAAACATGACTGGAACCTATGAGGAAGGACAGAAACCTATGTTTGTTTTTAATTTTCTCAATTTTAATGATGCGAGTGTCTTGCAGGAGAAGCTGATACTCTTCTTTCAATATTTTTCATATAATAGCAAAGCAATAGCAATAGCAAGCCTAAACACACACCTGGTCCAAAAGTCAATGAATTTGAAGGAAGATTCAGCAGAAGATACTCCCATTGCTGGTCTTTTTGCTGTCCCACTTAGATGATATGAGTCAATACAGTAATAAGTTGTATGAGCTATGAAAGTACCTGCTCCTACCTTCCTAGCCAAATGAAAGATGATGGCTATTTCATACCTGACCCCCAAACTTTATGCACATTTTATCTCCTCTGGGCCCAATGTTACTGGAAACATAGAGGAAAGACAATTTGGGGGAAAATTACTGGGTCTCTAGTTAAGCTGACATATTACAAAGCTACCATACCTTCCATTTTTAATTTACACATTTTATTATGTACAGGTGTTTAATTATTTCAAATGAATTTTCTGCATCTGTTGAGATCATGATACAAATCTTTATCTTTGTTCCAGTTATACAGTGAATTATATTAAAACATGTTTAGATGTTAAATCAGCTTTGCATTTATGGAATATTCTGTGCTTAGTCATTATGTATTCCCTTTTACTATATGGATGAATTTGTTTTGTTCATAGTTTGTTAACGACTTTTGCTCATCTGCCCCTGAAAGACACTGTTCAAGAGTTTTATTTTTCTTTAATGTCTTTCTCAAGTTGTAGGACAAAAGTATTTCTGGCTTCATAAAATCAGATTGAAATTATTCCTGCTTTGTCTATTTTCTGAGGTAGTTGGAGTGAATAGTTGGTAGTCTTCCTTAAATGTTTTATAGAATTCCCTAGTAAAGCCTCCTCATCCAGAGGTTTTTTAAGTAGAGGCTTTTAATTACAAATTTAAATTCTCCCCTAAATGATACATAGGTTTAATCCAATTTCTATCAAGATTCTAGCAAGATATTTTTATAGATATAGGCAAGATCATTCCAAAATGCATATATTAATTCAAAAGAACTACAATAACAACAATTTTTAAAAGTAAAAATAAGGTAGAAGGAATCAGTCCATCCACAATCAAGGGTTATCATACAGCTAGAGTAATCAAAATGGTGTGGTATTCATGGGAGGGTCGATACAGGGATCAGTGAGACAGAATCCAGAATCCAAAAACTGACCCACACAAAATTTCAAATGATATTTCACAAAAGTACAAATGTAATTTGATAAAGGAAAGACAGCCTTTCAACAAACGGTACTAGAACAATTAACTATCAGTAGGCAAAAAAATGAACATTGACCTAAGTCTCACACATCATACAAAAAATGGATCACAGACTTAAATGTAAAATGTAAAACTGTAATATCTTAGAAATAAACAGGAGAAAATCTTCGGTTTCTAAGGCAAGGCAAAGAGTTCTCATATTTGACTTCAAAAGCCCTATTCATGAATAGAAAAACCCCCTTGGCTTTATCAAAATTCAAAACTTTGCTCTAAGGAAGTCTCTGTTAAGTAGTTTAGAAGGCAAACTACGAAGTTGGAGGAAATAATTGTAAACCATAAACAAGAGAAGACTCTTTTCTAAAATATATAATAACTCTCAAACCTCAACAGTAAAAATTTTAAAAATCTAATTAGAAAATGAGCAAAAAAAAAAAAAAAAATCTCCATGAAGAAACATTTAACCAGAGAGAATATACAAACAGTAATACTTGAAAGGATGTTTGACACCAATTAAATAACAATGAGGTATCACTAAACACCTTTCATAATATCTAAATGAAAATACTGACAGTGCTGTATATTATGGGGATGTAAAGAAAGCGGGTCACTCATTTATTGTCAGTAGGATGTAAAATATGACAGCCACTTTGTAAAACAATTTGGAATTTTTCTCAAAAACTAAACATGAAACTATAATATGACCCAGCGGCTTTACTTCTGGGCATTTAACCCACAGAAATAAACTCTTACATTCACACAAAAATGTGTACATGAATATTGATAGTAACTATTTTTCTTTTTTTCTCCAAGACAGTAGGAGTTTTGCTCTTATTGCCTGGGCTAGAGTGCAATGGTGTCATCTCAGCTCACTGCAACCTCCACCTCCTAGGTTCAAGGGATTCTCCTGCCTCAGCCTCCTGAGTAGCTGGGATTATAGGCACCTGCCACCACACCCAGCTAAATGTTTGTATTTTTAGTAGAGATGGGGATTCATCATGTTGGCCAGGCTGGTCTCGAACTCCTGACCTCAGGTGATCCATCAGCCTGGGTCTCCCAAAGTGTTGTGATTACAGGCCTGAGCCACCGCACCTGGCCTGCTACTAACTTTATTTGTACTAGCTCAAAAACTGGAAACAGTTTACTCAAATACTCTTCAATGGGTGAATGAATGGTTAAACACATACCATGTTGTGATGCCATAATAAAAACCTAGAAAAAGCTATGGTAACTTTGATAATGTGGCATTTAGGCAAGACGAGACAACTGAACGCTGAAAAAAATCTAATGTCTATAAGCAAAAGGAGGAGGTTTTCAATAAATATCTCTGGGTTAAGTGGATCACTGTGTTGAAAATAAACAATTTATATTTACCTATATCTTACCGTATATCTTATACACAAAAATCAACTTCTGGCAGTTTGCAAATCAAAATATAAAATGCAATAGGATAAAGCTTTTACAGGGATACCTGGAAGAATATTTCTATGACCTTGAAGAAGTAAATATTTCTTTTTTTTTTTTTCTGGAAATAGAATTTCACTCTTGTTACCCAGAGTGGAATGCAATAGTGTGGTATCAGTTCACTGCAGCCTCTGCTTCCCGGGTTCAAGCAATTCTCCTACCTCAGCCTCCCAAGTAGCTGGGGTTACAGGCATGTACCACCATGCCTGACTAATCTTGTATTTTAAGTAGAGATGGGGATTCTCAGTGTTGGTCAGGCTGATCTCAAACTCCCGACCTCAGGTGATCTACCTACCCGACTTGGCCTCCCAAAGTGCTGGGAGCCACTGCGCCCAGCAAATATTTCTTAACCAAGTCAAAAACAATATAAGAAAAAAATGTATAAATTGGGCAATGTCTAAATTAAGAGCCATTCATATAAAGACACAGTTAATAGAATGAAAAGCCAAGTCAAAGACTGGGAGAAAATATTTACAGTAAACCTACCTGAGAAAAGATGTGTTTAGAATTGCTAGAAAATTCTTTGGGTGGCCTTGGGCTGACCTGGTTCTCCCCATTTTCTCACATGTAGATCTTAAAATTAACTATACAGTTTGCTGGGAACGCAATATCCTGAGATAAGAGGGAACTGGCTGGAACAACCTAGGCTTTGTTCCAGTTTCCCCCTAGAGTAGGATGTTCTTTAACACTTTAGCCCAACATGCCCTGTTTCTCCTGAGATGTGAAACCCAGGCAGGCTGCTTTTCAGGGTCTTTCGGTGTGGTGCAAGTGAGGCATGTGCAGTGAGACTCCGCCTGCCACATGCAGCTTTCCAGAGCCTTCAGGGACTGACTTGGCACTGAATCCTAGACTTCTTTTGTCTGTTACTATCTGCAAATAATAAGCACTGTCTATGTAACTTATGTGTGTGGTTGTTCTCTCACCAGCTTCAGGTAAGTTGTTAACCAGTGCGTAGTTAACTTGCTTCATAAGAATATAAAAATATTTCCTAAAAACAATAAAAGACAAAAAATAGAAAAAGGACATGGGAGGACACTTTTAAATGGCCAATGAACATGGAAATCTTCAACTTAATTAGTCATCAGGTTTTAGCAAATTAAGATCACAATATATTACACCTACATGTCTACCAAATTGACTTCAGTAAGGAAAAAAAGTGTTGGCAAGATTATGAAGAAACTTAAAACTGTCTTACACTGCTTTGAGAGTATAAATTGATGCCATCATTGACTGCTGCTAATATGGATTAATAGTCAACATAAGCAAACCTAAATTACCTATCAAGTCCACTCCTATGTATAAAATCACAGAAATGTGTACATTCGTTCACCAGAAGACATGCACTAGAATATTTATCACTTTGCAGAGTACTAAATTACAAACTAAATGTCAATGGATTTGGAAAATGTGCTGTATTTATAGGCAAAATACCACAGAACAATGAAATGAATAATCTACATTAATATAGATGACTATTACCAATGTAATGTTAGCAAAAGAAGGCAGATACAAAACAACATATACTCTATGTTGCCAGTTTTAAAAGGATAAAAACTGGCAAATGAATCTCTGCTCTTAGAAACTAAATAGTGGTTATTTATCACTGAGGTTTAGTGCCTGTGAGGAGTTACAATGGGGCCTTCCAGGATGTTGGTAATGTTCTGTTTCTTGATGTGGATGCTGGCAATATAAATGGATTTGGTTTGTGACTGTACATCAACCTGCAGCTTTATGAAGTGTACATTTTTTTCTGTACATGTTATTCATCAGTAAAACATTATGAAAAAGCAACTTAAAATTTCACATCATGATTTTAAAAACCATTCAAAGATGATTAAGTGAAAAATAAAATTTTTAAAAAATATATGAAAATCGAGACTATTTGATATTTTTCTTCAACCTCCCTTATGCTGTGTGTGTGTGTGTGTGTGTGTGTGTGTGATTTTAGCTCTATGTGGTAGGTTCAGTATACTCTTATAATATGAAGTCTTATTACCTCTAGGTCTTCTCTGATATCCTAAGATCTAACCTTTTTTTTTTTTAATAAAACCAAGAGTAAAGTTTATTTTTACATTATACACTATAAGTATTTTTTTTCCATTTATTTGTTTTATTGCATTTTAGGTTTTGGGGTACATGTGAAGAACATGCAAGATTGTTGCATAGGTACACACGTGGCAGTGTGATTTGCTGCCTTCCTCCCCATCACCTACATCTGGCATCTCTCCCCTTGCTATCTCTCCCCAACTCCCTACCCCCCACCGTCCCTCCCCTATTTCCCTCCAACTGACCAAAGTGTGTAGTGCTCCCCTCCCTGTGTCCATGTGTTCTCATTGTTCAACACCCACCTATGAGTGAGAACATGCGATGTTTGATCTTCTGCTCTTCTGTCAGTTTGCTGAGAATGATGCTTTCCAGGTTCATCCATGTCCCTACAAAGGACACAAACTCATCGTTTTTGATGGCTACGTAATATTCCATGGTGTATATGTGCCGCATTTTCCCTGTCCAGTCTATCATCGATGGGCATTTGGGTTGGTTCCAGGTCTTTGCTATTGTAAACAGTGCTGCAATGAACATTCGTGTGCACGTGTCCTTATAGTAGAACGATTTATAATCCTTTGGATATATACCCAGTAACGGGATTGCTGGGTCAAATGGAATTTCTATTTCTAGGTCCCTGAGGAATCGCCACACTGTCTTCCACAATAGTTGAACTAATTTACACTCCCACCAACAGTGTAAAAGTGTTCCTATTTCTCCACATCCTCTCCAGCACTAAGATCTAATCTTAATCAGCTGCAAGACAGTCTTATGGACCCAGGTGATAGTTAGAGAAACTCATTATCTTCCTAGTTAAAAGTCTATTTTGTCTTTTATCAACTTATAGTAGAGATTTATCTTTGATTAGCTTTTTCTCTAAATTCCTGAAGCCACTTTTCTCTCCTTGCACCACCTTGGATTTAACATAGACATGGATACTCTGGTTTATTTCCCAAGCACGATAGACAGAAGTCTGTATCTTATGAGTTTTCTGGCTTTATTGAAGTTTTTTAAATAACGGAAGGAGTTTAAATAATGGAATGGAGAAAAGCAGTATTAAAGTTGTATCAGAAAGTATTTTTTTCCTAAAGTGCATTGGCCACTGTTTTAGAGACTTTTTAGAAGTTTCAGATTCACATCAAAATTAAGTGGCAGATACAGAGATTTCCCATGTACTGTCTGGTCACCATACATACAAACAGTCTTCCAAACTGTCAAAATCCTGTACCAAAATGATACATTTGTCACAATTAACTAACCCACACTGACATATTATTATCAGCCAAAGTTTATAGTTTGCATTAGGGTTTGCTCTTGGTGATGTACATTCTATGGGTTTTGGCAAGCGCATAATGATCAATGTGTCCACCACTGTAATATCATACAGAGTAATTCCACTGTCTTAAAAATCCTTTGTGCTCTGCCTCTTCATCCCTTTCTCCCCCCAAGGCCTGGCAACCACTGATGTTTTCTGTCTCCATAGTTTACCTTTTCCAGAATTTTATAGAATTGGAATCATAAAGTACAAAGACTTTTCTGACTGGCTTATTTCACATAGTAGTGTGCATTTAAGATTCCTCCGTGTCTTTTCATGGCTTGATAGCTTATTTATTTTTGGTGATGAGTAATATTTCATTGTCTGGATGTGCCATACTTTATTTATTCACCTATTGAAGTACATCTTGGTTGTTACCAAGTTTTAGAAATAATAAATAAAGGGTCTGTAAACATCCACGAGAAGGTTTTGGTGTGGACATAAGTTTTTAACTCTTTTGGGTAAATATCAAAGAGCATGACTAGTGGATCACATACCAAGAATATGTTTAGATTTGTAAGACATGAGCAAAATGTCTTCCAAAGTGGCTGTATCATTTTGCATTCCTATCAACAAAGAATGAGGGTTTCTGTTGCCCAAGATCCCCACCAGCATTTGATGTTCTTCATGGTTTTTTTTGGTGTTTTTTTTTTTTGTTTTTGTTTTTTTTTTGCCATTCTAACAGATGTTTCATGGTATCTTATTGTTCTTTTAATTTATAATTCTCCAATGATTATAACTTTCCATATGCTTATTTGCCATTTGTATACCTTCCTTGGTGAGATATCTGTTCAGGTCTTCTGTCAACTTTTAATAAGGTTGTTCATTTTCTTATTTTTATGTTTTAATGAGTTCCTTGTAGATTGTTTCTTTTGCTGTGTCAAAGCTTTTTAATATAATTATACTTGTTTATTTTTTTGTTTGTTACCTGTGCTTTGGTGTCATATCCAAAACAATTTATTGCCAAGACCAATGTCAAGGAGTATTTCCCTTATGTTGTCTTCTAGGAGTTTTACAGTTTCAGGTCTTACATCTAAATCTTTGATTCATTTTGAGTTGATTTTTGTGTATAGTGTAAGATAAAGGTCCAATTTCATTCTTTTCCATGTTGACATCTAGTTTTCCAAACACGATTTATCGAAGAGATTATTCTTCCCCCAACTGTATTCTTGTTCTTGCTGAAGATGTTAGTTGACTGCACATGTGTGGATTTATTTCTGGGCTCTCTATTCTGTTTAATTGTGTCTGTCAATGTATCTGTTTATATGCCAGTACCCTACTGCACAGGAAAGGAAAAAGTCAACAAAACTTAAAGGTAAACTGCAGAATGGAAAATATATTTGCAAACCATGTATTTCACACAGAGTTAATATCCAAAAATACATAAGGAAAACATACAAATTAATACTAAAATTACAAATATCCCAATTTAAAAATGGGCAAAGTACTTAAACAGACACTTCTCAAATAAACAAAATTAATATAGCCAACAGGTATATGAAAAGGTGCTCAAGACATCTAATTAGTCTATGCATATAAATTGAAACCATAATGAGCTATCACCCCACATCTGTTAGGATTGTTATCGTCAACAAGACAAAAGACAACAAGTGTTGGCAAGGATATGGAGAAAGCGGACCTTTATACATGGTTGATAGAAATGTAAATTAGTAACGACATGGGAACTAGTATAGAGTTTCCAAAAAAAATTCAAGTGGAAACACCATATGATCCAGCAATCCTGCTTCTGGGTATATATCCAAAGAAATTTAAGTCAGGATCACAAGGAGATATCTTCACTCCAATGTTCACTGCAGCATTATTCACAATAGCCAAGTTATGAAAAATACCAAATATCCTTCAATGGATGGATGAATAAAGAAAATGTACTACAGGCATACAATGGAATATTATTCTTCCTTAACATCCTGCCATTTGTGACAACATAGAGGGAACTAGAGGACATTATGCTAAGCTAAATAAGAAAGATACAAGGCTGGGTGCAGTGGCTCACACCTGCAATCACAGCACTCTGAGAGGCCAAGGTCACCTGAGGCCAGGAGTTCGAGACCAGCCTGGCCAATGCGGTGAAACCCTGTCTCCACTAAAAATACAAAAACTACCCAGGCATGGTGATGCTTGCCTGTAGTTCCACTTACTTGGAAGAATGGGGCACAAGAATCATTTGAACCCCAGAAGTTGGAAACTGCGGTGAGTTAAAATCATGCCATTGCACTCTAGCCTGGGCAACAGAGCAAGACCCTGTTTCAAGGGGAAAAAAAATAAAGATACAGAGAAATACTGCATTATCTCACTTATACATGGAATCCAAAATAGGCAAACTCATAGAAGCACAGAGTAGAATGATGATTGCCAGCAGCTGAGGGAAAGGGGAAATGGAGTAATGGTGATTAAAAATGTGAATTTCAATTATGCATGATGAATAATTTCTGGAGATATAATGTACAACATGGCAACAATAGTTTGCAACTCAGTACTGTATACTTGAAATTTGCTAAAGAATTGATTATAAATGTTCTTACCACGCACACATAACTATGGAGGTGACAGATATGTCAATTAGCTTGATTGTAGTGATCATTTCACAATGTATACATATATCAAAACATGACAGGCACACCATAAACATATGTATAATTTTTATTTCTCAATTATACCTCAATACAACTAGAAAAACAACTGTATGCTTTCTAAAGTTGCACGCACCTTGATTCCAGCTATAGACTGCTCTGAACTGGAGGAGCTGGCTTCTAGGAGGAAGAAGGAGTAGTCTTCCTAAAGGCAGGCCAGACCACACCCAGGGAGTCCTTCACTTACAAGCTGGCCACAGTGACAACTGACTTTTCAGATGCTGATAAATTTGCCATCAGGAAGCAAATGCTCAGCAAAACACATAAAGATTTAGATTTGGTTACAATTCCTAGATGAGTATCACAAGACAGAATGGAGTCACTAAAGACTGACTAGAAATAGCAAAGACTTGAGTTTTATTTAGTTTGTTTTTAAGCTCTGCTCAATTTTTCTATCTTTGTCGTCTCTGTAATAGCTAAAATTAATAGTTAACAACATGACTCTACTCTTTACTGCATTTCCTTCAGAAAATGCCTGAAACTCTCTAAGCCCCAGTTTTCTTTAAAGAAAAACAGGTTGCTGTGAGGATTAAATAAATGCACATTAAGCACTATGCATGCTCCAAAGAAAGTGCACAATAATTTGGATGCCTTTGTTTCTGTGGTGGTGGTGGTGACAGCAGTGGATCTTAAGTTAAATCTTCACACCACTCACACGTGCATACATGTGGTAATTATGTAAGGATGCTGGATATGTTAATTAGCTCAATCGTGGTGATCACTTCATGATACATACATATATCAAAATGTCCAGTTTTACATCTTAAACACATACAACTTTCATGTCGATGATTCCTCAACAAAGCTGTTGAAGTTATGTGTCCATTTTGAATAACATTCATTTATCAGATGAGTGTTTTGCAAATCCTTTTCCCTCCTTCTGGCTTGTCTTCTCATTCTCTTTATAGTGTCTTCTGTAGAACAGAAATTTTTAATGTTAAAGAAGCTCAGGTTTAATTGTTTCATGGATAGTATCTTGGTGTTGTGATAGATTATATTAATTGATTTCCAAGTGTTGAATCAGGCTTGCATACTTGGGATATATCCCACTTGGTCTTGTAGAATTCTTTTATACATGGTTGGATTTGATTTGCTAATATTTTGATGAGATTTTTTGAATCTATGTTCTTGTGTGCTATTGGTCTTTAGTTTTCCTTTATTATAATTCTTTCTCTGGTTGGTATCAGGGAAACGCTGGCCTCATATAGCAACTTAGGGAGTATTCCCTCTGCTTCTGTCTTCTGAAACATATTGTAGGACTTACTTTAACTTTTATTTTAGATACAGGAGAAAATGTGCAGGTTTGTCATATAAGTAAATCGCATGTTACAGGGGTTTGGTGTACAAATTATTTCATCACCCAGGTAATCAATATAATATCAAACAGGTAGTTTTTTGATTCTCATTTTCCTCCTACCATCAAGTAGGCCTCAGTGTCTGTTGTTCCCTTCTTTGAGTCCATAAGTACTCAATGTTTAGCTTCCACTTGTGAGAACATGTGGTATTTGGTTTTCTGTTCCTGCATTAGCTCACTTAGGAAAATGGCACCCAGCTCCATGTTGCTGCCAAGGATATGATCTCATTCTTTTTTATGGCTGTGTAGTATTTGATGGTGTATATATACCACATTTTCTTTATCCAGTCTACCGTTGAGGGGCATTTAGGTTGATTACATGTCTCTGCTATTATGAATAGTGCTGTGCTAAACATACATGTGCATGTGTTTATGGTAGAATGATTTATATTTCTTTGGGTGTCCAATTCTGAGATTGCTGGGTTGAGGTAATTCTGAGTTATTTGAGAAATTGCCAAACTGCTTCCCACAATGGCTGAACTAATTTACATTTCCACCAGCAGTATATAAGTGTTCCTTTTTCTCTACAGCCTCACCAGCATTTTTTTGTTTGTTTTTGCTTTTTAATACTCACCATTCTGACTGGTGTGCAATGGTATCTCATTGTGGTTTTGATTTGCATTTCTTTAATGATTAGCATATTGAACTTTTTTCACATGCTTGTTGGCAATGCATATGTCTTCTTTTGCAAAATGTCTATTCATGTGCTTTGCCCACATTTTACACGGTTGTTTTTTGCTTCTTAAGTTTATTATAAATTCTGGATGTTAGACTTTTGTTACATGCATAGTTTGCAAATATTTTCTCCCATTATGTAAGTTGTCTGATTACTCTGTTGATAGCTCTTTTTGGTATGCAGAAACTCTTTAGTTTAAGTATTTTTTGTCAATTTTTGTTTTTGTTGTGATTGCTTTTGGTATCTGTTATAAAATCATTACCAGGTCTTATGTACAGAATGGTATTTCCTGTTATATTTCAAGGCTTTTATTGTTTTAGATTTTATATTTAAATCTTTCATACATCTAGAGTTGCTTTTGCCTATGGTAAAAGGAAGGTGTCCATTTTCAATCTTCTGCATATGGCTAACCAGTTACCTCTGCACCATTTATTGAATAGAGAGACCTTTCCTGATTGCTTATTTTTGTCTATTTTTCCCCAGGGCTTCAACTTTGTCGATGAACAGATGGCTGTACGTGTGCAGCATTATTTCTGGGCTGGATATTCTGTTACAGTGGTCAATGTGTCTGTTTTTGTACTAGTACCATGCTGTTTTGGTTACAGTAGTCTTGTAGTATAGTTTGAAGTCAGATCATGTCATGCCTCCAGCTTTATTCTTTTTGCTTAGGATTGCCTTGGCTATTTGGGCTCCTTTTTAGTTACATATAAATTATTTCTTAAGTGTTTGATAAAAATCACCAGTGTACCAATTTAGACCTGCTGCTTTCTGTTTTGGAAGTTTATTAATTATTGATTCAATTTCTTTAGTAGATATAGGTCTATTCAGATTATCTATCTCTTCTTGTGTGAGTTCTGGCAGATTGTGTCTTTCAAAGAATTGATTTGTTTCATCTGGGTTATCAAACTTTTGGACACAGAGTTAGTTCTTCATAGTTTCCTTTGATTATCATTTTAATGCTCATAAAATTTATAGTGATATCTCCTCTTTTATTTCTAATGTTAGTAATTTGTGTCCTCTCTCTTTTTATCTTAATAAGAGCCTAACAAGACACTAATAAATTACACTGATCTTTTCAAAGAACAACCTTTTTGTCCTGTAGATTTCCTTTATCGATTTTCTGTTTTCATTTTTATAATTTCTGCTTTAATTGTATTATTTACTTTCTTATGGTTATTTTGAAATTAATTTGCTCTTCCTTTTCTTGTTTCCTAAGAAACTTAGATGATTAATTTTAGATTATGTTTTCATTTCTAATATATATATTCAATTCTATACTTTTCCCTCTAAGCACTGCTTGAACTGAATCCCCAAAATTTTGGTAAGTTCTGTAGTCATTTTCAGTTAATTTAAAATATTTGTAAATTTCTCTTGCGATTTCATCTTTGACTCGGGTTATTTAGATATGTTTTGTTTCTCTTTCTACATATTGTATGATTTTCTAACTATCTTTCTGTTGTAGTCTAGCTTAATTCTATTTTGTTATGAGAATAGACATTGTAGGCTTCCTATCATTTTAAATTTTTAAATATGTGTTGCTAGTACAGCATGTGGTCTCTACTTTGGTGAATGCTCCATGCGAACCTAAGAAGAATATACGTTCTGCTATTGTTGGATAAAGTACACATGCTTCTTGACTTATAATGGGGTTATGCCCCAATAAACCCATTGTAAATTGAAAATATCATAAATTCCCTGGTGTGATGACTCAAAGCTGTAATTTCAGCACTTTGGGAGGCCAAGGCATGAGGATTACTTCAGGTCAGGAGTTTGAGATCAGCCTGGGTAACACAGCATAGAGCCCATATTAGCTGGCTGTGATGGCACATGCCTATAGTCCTAGCTACTAGAGAGACTGAGGTGGGAGGATAGCTTGAGCCCAGGCGTTTGAGGTTACAGTGAACTATGATCACACCACTGCATTCCAGCCTGAGTGACAAAGTGAGATCCTGTCTCTATAAAAACAAAGAAAAAAATATATATCATATTCAAACTGAATTTAATACACCTAACCTATCAAACATCTGCTATTGATGGTTGAAGTACAGATGCTCTTAGCTTAGCCTAGCCTACCTTAAACATGTTCAGAACACTTACATTAGCCTACAGTTGGGTAAAATTATCTAAGACAAAGCCTATTTTATAATAAACTATTGAATATTTGATGTAATTTATTGAATACTGTATAGAAAGTGACAAATGGAATGGTTGTATGACTATATAAAGTATGGTTTCTACTGAATGCATACCACTTTTGCACCATCAGAAAGTCAAACAATCATAAGCTCAACCGTCATTAAGTTCAAAGTCTGGGACTGTGTAGTTGAGAGATGCCAATTATATTCAGTTGATTAATGGTTTTCTTGAGTTCAACTATTTCCTTACTGACTTCTTGCTAGATCTGTCCATTTCTGATAAAGGGTTGTTGAAGTCTCCAATTATAACAGTGAACTGATCTACTTCTTGCACATTTACAAGTTTTTGCATCATGTATTTTGACACCCTTTTGTTAAGCATATCAACATTAAGAATTCTTTTGGGTTTTGGGAGAATTTACCCCTTTATCATCTTGGATTGCCCCTCTTTCTCTCTGATAACTTTCCTTGCTGTGAAGTCTCCTCTATCTGAAATTAACATAGTCACTCCTGCTTTCTTGTGTTTAGTGTTAGAATGTTACACGTCATTTTCCATCCATTTAATTATTACTATTATTATTTTTGACAAAGTCTTGCTCTGTTATCCAAGCTAGAGTGCCGTTGTACGATCTTGGCTCACTGCAACCTCCACCTCCCAGGTTTGAGGGATTCTCATGCCTTAGCCTTACGAGTAGCTGGGATTATAGGTGTGCACCACCATACCCAGCTAGTGTGTGTGTGTGTGTGTGTGTTTGTGTGCGCGTGCGCGCACGCACATGTACTTAGCAGAGATGGGGATTCACCGTGTTGGCCAGGCTGGTCTCAAACTTCTGGGCTCAAGTGATCTGCCTTCCTCGGCCTCCCCAAGTATTAGGATTACAGATGTGAGCCACTGTGCCGAGCCTTCCATCCATTTACTTCTAATTTACATGTGTCTTTTAAAATTTCAGTGAGTTTCTGGTAGACAACATATATTTATGTCTTCTTTTTGATCTGCTCTGATAATCTCTCTCTTTCAATAGGTGTTAAATTTAGACCATTGCTATTTAAAGTGATTATTAATGTAGATGGATTAATTTTTGTTTCTCTCTTCTATTTTTGCCTTTGTTCTTTGTTCCTATGTTTTATTCTACTCTTACAGATTTTTGTGGTTTTAATTGAATTTTGTATGATGTGGTTTTTGTCCTTAGCTTATCAGTAATATTTATGGTTTTTTTAAAAACCATTTTTTGGTGTTTTCCCTGGAATGTACACTTACAACTAATCCACCCTCACTTTCAAAGAAAACGATAGTATGTCATGGACAGTGCAAGTACCTCAAAATAACAAAATAATTCTAATTCTTTCATCTAGCCCTTTGTATCACTGCTGTCATTCAATTCATTTATACATAAACATGTATATATTTCAAAATATCATACATCTATTATCCAATACATTAAGCATAATAAAATACATTTTTACTACTGTAATTTTGAAAAACTTATATGTTACATTTGTTAAGAATAATAACAATAAATGTTTTTATTTTGCTTTCACTCATTCTTTCTCCTATGCTCTTCCTTTCTTTATGTAGAGCTGTTTTTGATCTTACACAATTTTCCTTACTTCTGAAAAATTCCTTTTAATATTATTTACAAGGCAGGTTTACTGACAACAATTTTTTCAATTTTTGATTTTTGGATAAAGTATTTTTCCTTCATTTTTGAAGGATAATTATAAAAAGTATAAAATTTTATGCTGCTTATCTCCTTATACTATAAATATTTTGCTGTGCTATCTTTTGCTTATATGATTTCTGAGGAGAAGTCACATAGAATTTTTATCTTTGCTCCTCTATAGGTAAGCTATTTTTCTCTCTAATTCATTTCACAATTGTTCTTTGCCCTTGATTTTCTGAAGTTTCAATACAATATGCCTTAATATATGTGTTTTCACGTTTATCCTATTTGGTGTTCTCTAAGCTTGCTGAGTGTATGGTTTGTTATATGACACTAATATGGGAAAGTTATCAATCATCATTGTTTCAAATATATCTTTCTTCTGCTCATTTTTCTCCTTTTGATGCTTCCATTCTGCTTAAGTTGTATCTTTTATAATCGTCCCACACTTCCTGGGTAGTCTGGGGTTTTTCAGTCTTTTTTTCCCTCTTTTTTTTTTTTTTTTTTTTTTTTTTTTTTTTTTTTTTTTTTTTTTTTTTTTTTTTTTTTTTTTTTTTTAAGAGATTCTATTGAGATGTCTTCACATTCNTTTTTTTTTTTTTTTTTTTTTTTTTTTTTTTTTTTTTTTTTTTTTTTAGTTTTAAGAGATTCTATTGAGATGTCTTCACATTCAAAGATTATTTTCTCAGCCATATTCAGTCTACTGAGCCCATCAAAGGCACTCTTCCTGTCCTTTATATTGCCCATCTGTTCTAGCATCCTGTGCACTTCATTTATTAGATTTCCTATTCTATTAATTGTAGTTGTGTTAAATTTCTGTGCTAGTAATTCCAACACATCTGAATTTGGGTCTTATTCTTGTTCTGTGTTCAAACTGTGTTTTGTACCTTTTAGTATGCCTTGTAATTTTTTTCTTGATTGCCAGATGTGATGAACTAAGTAAAAGGAATCTGACTCTTGTTACAATGGATGTTTCTGCTTGTAAGCCTCTGCTCTAATAAGCTGTGACTCCTTGTATTCAACAGTATTTTTTTTCTGACTTTGAGGCAGAAATTTGTCTTGTGACATCACCTCTCTGACAGATCTGACATGAGTTGCTGATTTCTCAGATCACTCAAATTTTACCTGTTGTGAGGATGAAGTGATGACTTTCAAACTCCTTACAAGCCATATTGAAAACTGGAACTCCATTGACTACTTTTTCTTAGAAGGTATTAAAAAAAATCAGAGTCCATTCATACAGAATAAAAGTACAGGGGTCCTACTATACTTAACAGGGGCATGCTTTTAACAATCTGTGAAATTAAAAAGGAAAACAAAAACAATTTCTCTTCTCCAAAATTCGATTTTACATTAAATTTGGAGAGCAACTTAGTTCTACATTTTCCTCACCTCTCTCATACGAGTCTTTTCTTTCATAAACAAAAAGACCATTAAGACGTGGATTCCTACAAGAGCACAGAGTTCTGTTAGGGGAAATATTGCTGTTGGTATGCGGAAATCAATATAGAAAGTCTTTTAAAAAGCAAATTTGTCTTCCCACTCTGACCATAAATAAAAAAGAAAAAAAATACAAATATCATAAAAGTCTAACTTTTAGTAAGTTTTGTTGGGACAAATATTGTACTTGTCTTCTTGTAAGAATATGTCTTGACCTTGTAAACTTGTCAACTAAGAAATTATGACATGAAGTATTTAAAATGGTAAAATTTAAACAATATTAAATAGTATCTAATGAAATATAGAACACTCATTTTCATGAGTATACTGAAATGCCTTTTCTTCCTAGCCCTTGAGGATAACAGGATATAAAACACAACTCTAAATTGTATATAACTGATCCATGAGGGAATCATCAAGAACACAAGAAAGTTCACTTATGGAAGAAATGAGAAAGAAGGGAATTTGTCCAGCTAGTCAAGAAAGAAATTTCTAAATATGTCTAAATAAAATGGCTAAATTATGCATAAGACTGACTCTCAAAAGTGCAGTAAATTATGTTACCAATATTTGCTGGTTAACCTCCAACTTTAAAGAGCCATAAACTACATGCACATTTATCAGTTGTGGGTTGTTAGTCAAATCTGCTATGACCACAAAGTTACACCTCCAAAAATATCAGATGAGAGTCAAGTAGAATTTTTATAAAATGCTCTGACATATATCAAAAGCAATCATTATTTTGTCTCTTTCTCTATGAAGCTCCATAGGTCACCTTGTTTTCCACCTGACTACTTTGGATTCAGAGGAATGAGGTGATAACTCCAATCCCCTGCACATCCTCACTGGAGGTTTACTTACAATATACAACCCAGACAGACCAGGTATAGCATACTAAAAGGTTTTCTTAGGTAGGAAATCAGTATACAGCAGTCCCAGAAGACCCTCATTTATCTTCCAGCTTGTAAATTCTATCACTATGTTTAAAGGAGGTTTAGGTGCCTGAGATGTCCCTAAGGAGGATAAAACAGAGTTGCAAACTCTCTACTAACCCTATTCTCACCCTACAAATAGTGCTTCCATAAATATTATAGTATTTATGGTGGTGGTAAACGATATATTCCTTAAACGCAAAATCATGAATTCCATACAGATATAAAAATAACACATGTCAAAGACATATATAACTCATTAATGAATTAGCAAACCAGCAAAATGTTTTGTTCAAAAGAGAATTCAAATACACGATATATAGGAAAACAGAAAGGCTGAAACAAATTAATAAGTAAATGTTAAATTGCTCAACATTGGCAGGACAATAGCAAGTTGCATTCCACAAGATTAAATCCATTAGCATTTCTAGAAAAAAAAAATAATGTACAGCATTACATTTCCTACAACCTCTAGAGTTACAAAATAGCCCGAAACCAATAAATTAGAAAACCCATGGAACAGAACAGAGGTCTCAGAGGCAACACAACGTATCTACAGCCAGCTGATCTTTGACAAACCTGACAAAAACAAGCAATGGCGAAAGGATTCCCTGTTTAATAAATGGTGTTGGGAAAACTGGCCAGCCATGTGCAGAAAGCAGAAACTTGACCCCTTCCTGACACCTTACACTGAAATTCACTTCAGATGGATTAAAAACTTAAACATAAGACCTAACACAATAAAAGCCCTAGAAGAAAATCTAGGCAAAACCATTCAGGACATAGGTGTAGGCAAGGACTTCATGACCAAAACACCAAAAGCATTGACAACAAAAGCCGAAATAGACAAATGGGA
>NW_016107381.1:7460184-7542702 GCF_001604975.1 Cebus imitator | reverse complement strand
AGCACTGTTTACAATAGCAAAGACCTGGAACCAACCCAAATGCCCATCGATGATAGACTGGACAGGGAAAATGTGGCACATATACACCATGGAATATTATGCAGCCAACAAAAACGATGAGTTTGTGTCCTTTGTAGGGACACAGATGAACCTGGAAAGCTTCATTCTCAGCAAACTGACACAAGAGCAGAAGATCAAACACCGCATGTTCTCACTCATAGGCGGGTGTTGAACAGTGAGAACACATGGACACAGGGAGGGGAGCACTACACACTTTGGTCAGTTGGGGGGAAATAGGGGAAGGACAGTGGGGGGTGGGGAGTTGGGGAGAGATAGCAAGGGGAGAGATGCCAGATGTAGGTGATGGGAAGGAAGGCAGCAAATCACACTGCCATGTG
Organism: Cebus imitator; assembly: GCF_001604975.1. NCBI lineage: Eukaryota > Metazoa > Chordata > Mammalia > Primates > Cebidae > Cebus > Cebus imitator. The sequence continues at coordinate 7,542,304 of NW_016107381.1, read as the reverse complement.
TGTACCTATGCAACAATCTTGCATGTTCTTCACATGTACCCCAAAACCTAAAATGCAATAGAATAAATAAATGGGGGAAAAAAAAAAAAAAGAAAACCCAGAAGGATGAGCTAGACAGAAAATCCAGGAATCTTTTGTATGGGTGTATATATGTTTCAAAATGTCATACAGTTTTTCCTGACAGTGGACAAATCTACCTAGAAGTGGATTTGCTGAATCTAGAATATTCATATATTCCAATTTAATCCATATTAGCAGGTATTTCCCCCTAGTGATTGTGCCAACTTACACATTTGTAAACCATGTAAAGTTTTTTATACTTGTAAAAATTAGGAAACCCTGAGTCTTAATTTAGATCTACCAAGAGTTAATCTTTATATCATCCTTTTTACAGTTTTCACTCATCTGAAGTCTTTAGAGTTACTATCTGTGATGTAATAAAGAATATATCTGGTTTTACTCTCTGGTTCCAGACACAGAGCTTCTAATCCCTTATAATTGATTGAGTGACTGGAGTTTCTTTTTTATACAAATGAAGTGACTCCCGGGAGACCTGTAAATAGCATCAGGATGGGGGCTAGTCTTTGGGCTAGGCTGACCTCCAGGGAGGGGATTAGGGCTAGAGGTTGAGTTCTACCACATGGCCAATGATATAATAAGCAAGCCTTCATAATACAACCCCAATAAAATCTCTGGTCTCAAAGTTCTGTATGGCTTCCTGATGGGGAAACACACTGATGTGCCAGGAGGACAGTACACTATGGGGTAAAAGACATCAAATATACTATTTTTTTTTTAACTCCCAGACCACATTCTGTAGGCATCCTTTATAGTAAAACTGTAATTATAACTATAGCATTTTCTATGAGTTCTCTAAGTCATTCTAGCAAGTTATTGGACCTGATGGGGGGGATCATTGGAATCTATAAATTGGTAGTCAGTTGGTCAGAAGAATGGGTTGTCTAAGGACACTGCCTGTGGCTGGTATCTGAAGCAAGGGCAATCTTTTGGAAGACTGGGCCATAAAACTTGTGGAGTCTGGCACTAACTCTAAGTAGTTAGTGCCAGCCTTCAATTTCAGTATGCCCAGTTGGTGTTGTACCAGTTGGGATTGAAACAAAATACTAATGATATGAGAGTAAATTCTACCATTAATCTGGAATTTTAATACACAGAAATATGAAGCTGGAAGTTAAAGATAAAGAAGATAGATATAAATTATATCATCTGGACTTCCATGCAAAGAAGTCAATGTAAACACGACAAAAGAACTGAGGAGACCAAAGTCAGGAGGGGGCACACAGAGTGATAAAGAGGAAGACAGCCATCTTTGTGCATTTTTTTGTGAATCTATGGGAGACTTAAATAAGTTTAACTGCTATTCAGAAAAAAAAAAAAAAAAAAAAAAAAACTTTCAACTGACAAACTAAAAAAAGGCAAAAAAAAAAAAAAAGGAAAAAAATTGGCTGAAAATTTAGCTGCAATGTGCCAAATACATAATATATGTTGTTAAGATGTGATATGGTCACTATGTCTTGAATTTTTCTATAAATCCAGAGCCAAAAGAATGCATCCTGCTCTGTAGCAATTTCTCCTGCCCCCTTGGCAATTTCTTCTGCCTTTTTCGGACAAGACAAGCATTGTCTGATCTGATCATAACCGAGTGTCATACTGGCCAAGCAGTAAAGTCTATTTTCCTTTTTGCTCCCATTGGAAAATACTGTTATCAAATGAAGCCTTATTATATTCTAACCATGAAATGCTTGACATGTCTTCTTGTAAAACATAAATACAGAAATTAAAATTCCTGAAATTAAACAAATATTTAGCAAAAACTTTGCTTCAAGAAGTACTGCTTTAAAAAAAAAGTTAACATATAATCTAGTGTCGTTTCTCAACTCTTTTAACTTGTTTCAGAGCCGGAAAAGTGTCTTCCTGACTCTGTATCCTCAACACATAGAACAATGCTTGCAATTTACCAAGTACGTGAAATTTGTTTGGTGAACAAGTAAATGCAGTTGTTCTAACCTGGGTCTTCCATATAGCCCTTTAGTAAATCATCCTGGAAGGATAAATTTTCTGCTCTCTTTGTGACCAAAGGGTAGTTTTAGAATAGCAACAAGGCAGCCACCAAAGTTAGGCTCCTACCTTCCCACAGAAACCAAAAGATAGGGGTGCTATCTCCCTTGACATTTACATCTGAAGTTTGTAAAACCAGTGCGAGATTTTTTGTTTTGTTTGTTTTGTTTTTAAAAGATTCACACCTCAAAGAAGCAAAGAAAAATTTACAGTTAAGTTTTCTAAAGTAAATGCTATACAAAAATGGAGACTAGGGCCCTAGAGTCAGGAAGAAACCTATGTAAAGTATAGTCAAGCTGAGGGTAATGGAAATGTATTTAAGTCTCTTGGCCAACATATTTAAATCTCTTAAAGCATACTGAAGCAATCGTAAAGAAAGAAGTTCTTCAGAAAAACGTAATCAATAGGATTCTGTATCTCTGTCAATCTTAATATATAGATATCTATATATAGATCTACATATCAATATATATCAATACATAGAGCTCTACATATAGATTTATATAGATTTAGAAAAAATAGAGGGAGAGGGAGATTTATTTAATGGAATTGGTGCATACACGTGTGTGGGCTGGAAACTCGGGGAAGAGTTGACATTGCAGCCAGAATCTGAAGAGAGTCTGTTGGCACAATTCCCTCTTCCTCAAGGGTCTTCAGCCTTAAGGCCTTCAACTAATTTGATAAGGACCACCCACATCTGGAGAGTACACTGCATTACTCAAAATTACTGAATTAAGGGTGAATTTTATCTAACAACAACAACAAAAACATACCTTCCCAGCAACATCTAGACTGGTGTTGGGATAGATAGCTGCATACCATGGCCTACCCAGATTGACACATGAAATTGACCCCTATAGGCAGTGAGCCTGGGAGACAAAAGAACCCTGTAAAGGGCTTTATGAAATTCTGATAATGTCTTTCTGGAAAGTGATTATCACTGAGAAACATTCCTATACCACTGTTTCTGAATAAACTAGTTACCTAATGGGGGAAAATCAGAAACTTGACATAAAGTTTCTTGTAATTTTTTATAGTTTCAGAGAAATTAAAACAATCATAGCTTTGTATCTGTATAATAAAGTTTGTTTTGAAATACGTGAATATTAGAAGAGAACCCTGAGGCAAACAAGATGCTGCTTTTAAATAAAAGGATCCAATTTGGTAGCAGGAAACTGTGCTTTCTATGGACATCTAGGTAGGGAGATTCTGACCTTCTGATGATAACTACATTATTTCTGTAACTGCAGGGTACCCAGCACACAATCTCAGAGGTAAAGAAATTTGCAATTTACATTTGCACTGTGATATGACAAAAATGAAAGGTGGAAATATAGATTTTCTTAGAGTTAGTCTATGTGGGAAAACTACAACCCATGATAAAAATTAGATGTAGTTAGCCTTCGATATGATAACTTTAGATACTGTGTAGGGCTTGGTACTTTGAGAGAGGAGGAGATAGAAGAATAAAATAGAAAGATGCATTCAAGCACTAAATAGAGATGTTAAGAAAGCTTGCAGCAGATGAAGTTATTATTCACCTGATGTGTTGCTATCTCTCAGATCATTTGATATACACCTTAAAATGCAAATTACTTCTTTCTAGATATCGGCTTTTTCTCTCTCTCTCTCTATTCAGTAACTGAAGATACTTTTGGCTGTACACCCAGGGCCCTGTTCGTCAACTTCCTAAGTCTTCTACAAGTAAAGTTATTTTAATCCATTCCCACAGGTTCCTCCTTTTCTTAGGGTCTTTATTATTCTGTACTATTCAGCTCTAACGAATCTACTAATATAATGGTAACCTCCAACACTGAAGAAATTAAGCCAATGTAGAACACAGATTTATGGAAACAATATATTTAGATATTTTATCATTTATCAAAAATCAACAATCTGCATAATAGCATTGAATAATTACCTTAGCTGTCAGAGACCACACCATAGTTTTCTTTTTCATACTCCACTCATTCCAATCTTTTAACTTGTATTTAATATTAAATCTTGCTTTCACAAATATTGTATTCTTTTTATTCTCTACTCAGAATACTAAATGTTTGATTTTTGTTAGTTTATTATATTATTAAAATAACAACAGACAAGATTTCCAAAGGAAGAGATTATTTAGGAATAGCAGACCATTGCAATCTGGGATATATATGCTGTGGTGAACCATAGGCACATTCAAAGAAGCTGGGATACAGGGACAATTTTAAAGACAAAAAGGAGAAATCCATGTAAGCTTCTTTGAACCAAAGACCATTGGTTCTTGCAAGAGTTGACATTAGTTCATTGGCGGAGACAGCCATTGTTAGGCAACCGTTCTTGTGCAAGTGGTTTATCTGGAATACTACATTTTTAAGGAGTTCCTTGCATAATTCCTATCATAGGCATACAGGCAGGAAGTTTTTCTAAGTCCAGTCATAGGCATATGAGCATAAAGTCTCCTTCTTCATGACCTCCCAGCTTCATTTCTTTAGGATTTCACATAAGTGACTCCATTTTGATACTAATAACTTTTACTTTAAAAAGCCTAGTTTTTCATATTGCTAAAATCTTATCAATGGTATGTCACTTCACAGACTTAATGACATTTCAGAAAAAATAAACTCACATAAAAATAAATTGTAGGTTTAAACCTAATTTTAAAGTTATAAAACCCAGAGGATTTGTTTTGGAATGTACAGCTTACAGTGAAAATCAGGAAGCTATACATTATCATCAGTGGCACAAGGTCAGGCATAACCAAGTCCATGAACATCTGTTTCTCTCCACAAGGTCAGACCTGTATCATGCTATTTCAATCACGAAAGCCACAAACTACATGGAATTCCCAAGGAGGCAATTGTTAGTACTACCCATTCACTGGGTTGTCAGAGTAGTGGGCAAAAAGGCTCAAGCCATTGTTCTCTAGCATGTCTTTCTATAATCGCTTACTACTCAAGAATCATGTAGCTGGGGAATCACATGATTTGCAACTTTCCCAATTGCTCCTATAAACATTACCACTGTCAATATCTAAGATTTATCTTTGACATATTTTTCAGACTTTTGCATTGTAGTGACCAACTGATTCACTCAGATTCATAACTCATACCAAGGAACCAGCTCAATCAGTTCTGTGACTCTCATCCAGAAGCTGACTCAGTGCACAAAGATAGATTGGGCACTCCTGTAATTCCATCCCAAACTAAATAGCATCATCCATCCCCTAGTCCTCTGCCCACCAAATTATCCTTAATAACCCTACCATCTCAGGAGCTTTCAGGAAGGCAGACTTGAAAAGTGTCTCCTGTCCTCCCCCTTGACTGGTCCTGCAATAATTAAACTCTTTCTTTGCTGCAATACCTGTTATTCTCAGTACATTGGCTTTTCTGGGCAGTAGCTTTCTGGGAAGATGAATGCACTGGATTGTTTTATTCCTCGGTTTTTGTTATTACCTTTATGCTTTGCAAATATGTTTATTATATATATGTAATATTATATATAAACACATATACATAATTGGTAAATATATCAACTTGTGATGGCTGATTTACATGTAGCATAAGCTATTACCAACCCCTTGAGATTACTTTCTTTAGCTGTTGTTTATGTAACTCTTGGATTGAATTGCTTCTGAAATAGACATTCTCCAACTAAATTTTGTTGGGAATAATCACATTTGACAGTATTACATAATACTACTTCTGCAAGATCAATCTACTAGAAATGTTGCTTTAAATTATAATTATATAAATGGAAAATTTTCTCTTACAACAGCATTTGCCCAAGATATAAATCACTATCATTAACATTAAATGAAATCACTATCATTAACATTATTCTAACCAGCTAGCTTTGTTAAAGAATCAGGCTTTGAGTAACTTGCTGTAAAACAGTAAGAATGTAAATGTAGTCTCTGCCCCCATTTCCTGGTACAAAGCCCCCTTGGAATCTCTGTAGTGATAAGTGTCTTTTTATCTGGAAGTGAGATGACTGAGGCTGCCAGATAGCCTCTGGATGACAGGTGGCTGTCAGGGGAATGTGAATGAGCGTTGTAATTTTCCCTGAAGGTTGAATTGATCATCAATGGTCAACGATGTAATTTATCATGTCTATGCAATGAAGTCCCCATAAAAATCCAAAGGATACAGTTGGGAGAGCTTCTAGGCTGCTGAACATGACCACTGCCAGGAGGGTGGCCCACTCCAACTTAAGGAGGACAGAAGCTCCTGCCCTTAAGACCCTTCTGAACCTCCCCTTCATCTTGATGTTCATTTACGTATTTTCAACTATCCTTTTAATCAATTGACACCAGTAAATAAACTGTTTCCTTGAGTTCAGTGAGCCACTCTAGCAAATGACTGAACCCAAGAAGGGGGTTACAAGAACCTTCAATTTACAGCTGGTAGATCCAAAGTACTGGAGGCCTGGACTTGCAACTGGCATCTAAAGTAGAGGAAAGTCCTGTAGAACTAAAACCTTAACCTGTGGGATGTGGCACAAACTCCAGGTAAGCAGTGTCACAACTGAATTGAATTATAGGACTCCGAGCTAGTATGGGGGAATTGCTTAGTGTGGAAGAAACATACACAAACGCATCCAGTCACAGAAATGTCCTGTGTTGTATGTTGAGAATACAGCAGGTGAAAAGAGCTTGCTTGTTTTCTCCTACTATCTACACCCCCAGTCCACCGCCATGTGCTAGACTGTCATCTAACCTAAATGAAGACTCTTTTTTCACCAACAAAAAAATGTCATTTGTTTTAACAAATCATACACAGAACTATGGCAGCATCCTTGCTATCCTGAGAGCTAACTTTCAATCCTGAATCAGAATGCCCACAATGAAACGCCTTTTTTAACAGCTGAAACCCATGACTTTCCCTTTTCTCTATAACTACTCAGGGAAATTCTTCACGGGTATATTCTGAAGGGGACATATAAATGAAACCAGACTTAAGAAAAAAAGTTTTGTTTCATAACAGCTTCAGTCGCTTTTGTGGTACCTTTGAAATCTGTGTTCAGGATACTAATTCCTTATTCATTTAGATCTGAAAATAAACTAATCAGAATAAAGCTCATATAATCTTAAGCCAAATGTTTTATCAAATATTAACTCTTCTGATTACAAAATGGCTATCACCATTCTTTTACAATTTCTTAGAATAACTGTCCCATCTTTGATATTTTATGTCATAACAAATTCAAAAACAGAATTTTTCCCTTTATTTATCTTCCTTTTACTGTTTATGCCCATGACTGTAATATCTGTACTCTTCAGACAAGGCTTGTTTTTTTCTGCTTGTTGTTGTTTCAGCTTTTAAAAAAAATCCTCTGACAAAACCTTTGTTTCATCCTCCACTGCAGAGCGTACATATCATGAATGTATCCAGCTGAGCTCGATTACATGACACAAAGCCTCTAGAACTTGGGAAGTACTTTGTTTGCTACCTGCCCCACTCAAAAACAATAAAGAAAGAAAGAAAAGAAACTGGAGTAATTTTTTTATGGACTCACTGTGGGCTTGCTGGGGGTTGTGTGAGAATGTGGTAAATAAACCAAGGATTTAAGTGAAATTTTCTTTGTCGGTAATCCATCCTCTATCCAAATTGGTTGAACACTACAACCATCATTGTTTCCATTTCATTTAATGCCCATAAAAATGAATTCACTTGAATTCAAAGGCTACAGGCTGAGAATATTTGCAGTGTGATTTGGCTGGGCTATAAGACTGATCTCTCCATTTTTTTTGTATTCGTATTTTATTAGAGAACATTTACACAGGAATAAAATAAGTAAAGAAAGTTGTTCAGAATTTCATTACAACTTCTTTTCACATTTCTTGCCACTCCAACTTCACGTTAGTTTTATACCACTATCATTAATATTTTTAATATGGGTATGTTAGCATAAGCATTTCTGCCATTACCATATGTATTTTAGAGCAATATTTTGTGGATACATAATATTTCACAAATCTGATTTAGTTTTTTTAATCAATCATTTACTATGGGAAATTAAAGTCATCCCTACTTAAATAATTAAAATTAACCTGCAATTCAAGTCAGGCAAATAGATTTTTCTCCATTGTCATTTATTTTAGAAAAAAAGATATTTTGTAATATGTAGTGGCATTTCTGGGTCAAATGCTGCATGCTTTTTAAACGACTTTTGTTAATTGTGTGTGTGTGTGTGTGTGTGTGTGTGTGTGTGTGTGCGCGCGCCTGTGTATTTACATAATACACACATATGTATTTCCAAATGATTTGATATAAGTCATAGACATCAGATCCCTTTTTCCACAATAAATTCAATAACTATTTTCTAAGAATTTGCATTTTTCTTATGTAATCATAATATAGTTATCAACATTAAAATATGTAACATCTATACAGTAGTATTATATATTCTACAGCCCATACTCAAATTCTACCCATTGTCTTAACAATGTCCATCATAAGAATTTTTTCTTAATCACAGTCCAAACCAGAATCACATTTAATTGTCATGTATCTTTATTATCCTTTAATATAAAACAACTTTCAGACCATTTTTGTTTTCCATGACCTCAAGACTTTTGAAGAGCACAAGCCAATTATTTTGTAAAATTCCCTTCAACCTATATTTGCCTTGTGTTTCCTCCTGGCTAGATGCAGGTTATGTATTTTTAGTAGGAAAACTGTATACGTGATGACACAAAATGTCAGTTTGTTTTTTTTACTAATGATGTGAAGTTGATCTCTTCATTAGGTACTGTATACCAGGTTTCTTCCCTATGAAGTTACTATTTTATGTGTGTGATTAGTAAGTATTTGAAGGTGACACTTTGAAATTATGTAAATATTTTGTTCCTCATTAAAATTCTACCCACTATTATAGCAGCTATTAATGATCCTTGCCTGAATCAATCATTACATGATGGTTGCAGGAAGATGATTTTATAAGAAATCATTAATTCTGCATTTACTAGTTGGTCTTCTGCCACACATAACAGCTATCTCTTTTCTACCATTAGTTTATTTATACCAATACAGACTCTTATTTGCTTATTTTATTCCATAAATATTATGTTACTGTTACTATTTTGATGCCCTGATTGTCACAGATTTTGCCAGAAGGAGCCCCTTCAAGCTGACATCTAAAATGTTCTCATAATATTTTATGTACTACTGTAGTTTTGGGCATAAGACATTCCAGGCTTAGCTTCCACTTTTCCTACCCCAACATTGAAATCAGCCATTTATCCAGGAATCTCCAATTCCTTCAATGGGTCATGGTTTATAGAAACTAAGGTCGGGGCACTAGATGTGCTCATCACAGGATGTCAATGCTTCTAGCTCTTGTCAGAAGAATCTAAGAACCATAAATATGAATATAAATATAAGAAGCAACTATATTGATCTATCATCCATATATTAAAAGACACAAGTCCATGCCAATTTCTCATATTTTAATTTCAATATGACTGTGTATAATGTTGCCTTACCATTTACTCAGAATCAAACTATAATTTCTATTGTTGGTGTGCTCCAATTAATTAATTAATCTGTATTTATTTTTCATTATACAAATTCATTACATACCCAGAAAATACCTACTTCCAAAACTCCAGATTACCTTCCTGTCATACTTTATTTAATAAGTTTCTCTACAACTTTTTACAATATTTATATCTATTTCTGAGCCTGACAAATTCCTCTTTAATATTATAGAATTTAAAAATCACACTTTACATATATATATATCTTTATATTTTTAATGTGTAAAAAGATTTATATGTTTTACTGGAAACTGAATTACAGATTAATAATAGGAAGTTTGTAGCATAAAGGTGAAATTATTATGAATACAAAACATAATAAAAGAAATCGGCTTTCAGAATGGTGGAGACCAGCAGACTCTCAAACAAAACAATCATTTAACTGGAAGAAATTATTTAAAACTCCTTTAAGTTATCTGGAAATTGTCCTAAATTTATGCAGAGAATGGAGAAAGATCTATTCAAGAAGATCTCCTAAGGCATGGTAAGAACAGTGAAAACCCATGGCATCTGAGCCACAACCTATTCTGTCTCCTGTCCCTAAGCTCAGTGTAATGGAAGTTTTACTCTGTGTCCCATGGCTGGAAATACAGTTTCACCTTTCCTCAGTTCACAAGCTAGGACTGCAGTTGATCCCTAAAGAGGTAGGTCATTAACATCTCATTTCCTTCAGGTCTTTATTGCCCAAGCTCTACTCTTAAGGCTTGGCTGACAGGACAGCCCCCCTTCTCCTGCATAGAACAGGAGCTCTCCTCCAAACACAGGAGACCAAGAATGCCTGGCACTAATTGTCCTACCCCTGGCTTGCTCTTGAGACAGAAGTTGCATGCAGAGGGAGAAAGCCATGAAGTCCAGATGCTGTCAACCTCCCAGAACCTGCTTTCAGAGCAAAGTGTCACACTGGATGCAGTATTCACACCTCCATTCATTCTATATCCATGAGGAGCTCTGCAGCTCTGCCTGATATGATGGGTTTTGCAGAAGAATATGGAAAAGTCCACGCCTAAGGAGACTGTCAAAACAACAGAGATTTTGGTGGAGAATGATTAAGGAGGAGTGCATAGCTCCATGATAATTGTAACAACAAATAAAAGGGCAGAGCACCTGGATGTTTAACAGAAGGAACCAAGGAAAACTAAAGCCAGTAAGAGCCATCCTGGGTTCTCTGTCATCTCTGGGGGTTGGGAAAGCTGTACACAGTGCTAGGATGCACCCATTTAGGAGCAATCATAACACAGGGTGACACAGACTTGAAATCTTTCACAAGTCACATGCAGCTCCAGCCACAAAGGGTATAAGTCTCCCTGTCACTTGGGGATTAAGCACAAGTTCTGACCAAAACACTGGGCAAACAATGAGCAACTCTGACTCAGGCAAAACTCTAAGGAATCTGGGCTTACAAAAAACCCTTCAAAAAATCAATAAATCCAGGAGTTGGTTTTTTGAAAAGATCAGCAAAATAGACCACTAGCCAGATTAATAAAAAAGAAAAGAGTGAATAACCAAATTGATGCAATAAAAAATGATAAAGGGGATATCACCACAGATTCCACAGAAATTCAAACTATCATCAGAGATTATTACAAACAACTTTATGCACATAAACTAGTAAACCTGGAAGAAATGGATAAATTCCTGGACACTTGCCTCCTCCCAAGCCTAAACCAGGAAGAAGCCGAAACCCTGAACAGACCCATAACAAGGTCTGAAGTTGAGGCAGCAATTAAGAGCCTACCACCCAAAAAAAGCCCAGGTCCAGACGGGTTCACAGCTGAATTCTACCAGACATACAAAGAGGAGCTGGTACCATTCCTTCTGAAACTATTCCAAACAATCCAAAAAGAGGGAATCCTTCCCAAATCATTTTATGAGACCAACATCATCCTGATACCAAAACCTGGCAGAGACTCAACAAGAAAAGAAAACTTCAGGCCAATATCCATGATGAACATAGATGCAAAAATCTTCAATAAAATACTGGCAAGCCGATTGCAACAGCACATCAAAAAGCTTATCCACCATGATCAAGTAGGCTTCATCCCGGGGAGGCAAGGCTGGTTCAACATACACAAATCTATAAACGTAATACACCACATAAACAGAACCAAAGACAAAAACCACGTGATTATCTCAACTGATGCAGAGAAGGTCTTTGACAAAATTCAACAGCCCTTTATGCTAAAAACCCTCAATAAGCTGTATTGACGGAAAGTATCTCAAAATAATAAAAGCTATTTATGACAAACCAACAGCCAATATCATACTGAATGGGCAAAAACTGGAAGCATTCCCCTTGAAATGTTGCACTAGACAAGGATATCCTCTCTCACCACTCCTATTCAATATAGCACTGGAAGTTCTAGCCAGAGCAATCAGGCAAGAAAAAGAAATAAAGGGTATTCAAATAGGAAAGGAGGAAGTCAAATTGTCTCTATCTGCAGACGACATGATTGTATATCTAAAAGACCCCATTGTCTCAGCCCAAAATCTCCTGAAACTGATAAGCAACTTCAGCAAAGTCTCAGGTTACAAAATCAATGTGCAAAAATCACATGCATTCCTATACACCAATATGACTTAAAGAGAGACAAATCAAGAACGACTTGCCATTCACAACTGCCACAAAGAGAATAAAATACATAGGAATACAACTAACAAGGAACGTAAAGGACCTCTTCAAGGAGAACTACAATCCACTGATCAACGAAATAAGAGAGGACACAAACAGATGGAGAAACATTCCATGTTCATGGTTAGTAAGAATCAATATCTTGAAAATGGCCATACTGCCCAAAGTAATTTACAGATTCAACGTTATCCCCATCAAGCTACCAATGACCTTCACAGAACTGGAAAAAAACAGCTTAAACTTCATATGGAACCAAAAGAGAGCCCGCATAGCCAAGTCAATTCTAGCAAAGAGGACAAAGCAGGAGGCATCACACTACTGGACTTCAAACTATACTACAAGGCTACAGTAATCAAAACAGCATGGTACTGGCACCAAAACAGAGATATAGACCAATGGAACAGAACAGAGGCCTCGGAGGCAACACAACACATCTACAACCATCTGATCTTTGACAAACCTGACAAAAACAAGCAATGGGGAAAGGATTCCCTGTTTAATAAATGGTGTTGGGAAAACTGGCTGGCCATGTGCAGAAAGCAGAAACTGGACCCCTTCCTGACACCTTACACGAAAATTAACTCCAGATGGATTAAAGACTTAAACATAAGACCTAACACCATAAAAACTCTAGAAGAAAATCTAGGCAAAACCATTTAGGACATAGGCATAGGCAAGGGCTTCATGATCAAAACACCAAAAGCATTGGCAACAAAAGCCAAAATAGAACAATGGGACCTAATCAAACTTCACAGCTTCTAAACAGCAAAAGAAACAGTCATTAGAGTGAATCGGCAACCAACAGAATGGGAAAAAATTTTTGAAGTTTACCCATCTGACAAAGGGCTGATACCCAGAATTTACAAAGAACTAAAACAGATTTACAAGAAAAAAAAACACAAGCCCATTCAAAAGTGGGCAAAGGATATGAACAGATACTTTACAAAGGAAGACATACATGAGGCCAACAAACATATGAAAAAATGTTCATCATCACTGGTCATCAGAGAAATGCAAATCAAAACTACATTGAGATACCATCTCATGCCAGTTAGAATGGCGATCATTAAAAAATCTAGAGACAGCATATGCTGGAGAGGATGTGGAGAAATAGGAACACTTTTGCACTGTTGGTAGGAGTGTAAATTAGTTCAACCATTGTGGAAGACAGTGTGGCAATTCCTCAGGGACCTAGAAATATAAATTCCATTTGACCCAGCAATCCCATTACTGGTTATATATCCATAGGATTATAAATTGTTCTATTATAAGGACACGTGCACACGAATGTTCATTGCAACACTGTTTACAATAGCAAAGACCTGGAACCAACCCAAATGCCCATCGATGATAGACTGGAGAGGGAAAATGTGGCACATATACACCATGGAATATTATGCAGCCATCAAAAACGATGAGTTTGTGTCCTTTGTAGGGACACGGATGAACCTGGAAAGCATCATTCTCAGCAAACTGACAGAAGAGCAGAAGATCAAACACCACATGTTCTCACTCATAGGCGGGTGTTGAACAATGAGAACACATGGACACAGGGAGGGGAGCACTACACACTTGGGTCTGTTGGGGGAAATAGGGGAGGGACAGTGTGGGTTGGGGAGAGATAGCATGGGGAGAAATGCCAGATATATGTGATGGGAAGGAAGGCAGCAAATCACACTGCCATGTGTGTACCTATGCAACAATCTTGCATGTTCTTCACATGTACCCCAAAACCTAAAATGCAATAAAATAAATTTTAAAAAAATAATAATAAAATAAAATCACAGCAATCTCTGGCAGTCTGAAATACTGCGTGCATGTCCAAGGCTGTATCCCTGCAGAAGGGATTGGAGGGGCAATGCCAAGCTATAAGTCTCTGGCTGAACATGGGAGCAAGAATCTAACCGTTTTGAGCTATAATCACAGCCGTCAAGCCATGATCTCATCAAATGGTAAAGGCCAAACTCTAGTGAGCTAAGAGGGCTTAAATACAACATTTGACCAAACTGTGGCTTATGCTGACCCAGGGTAGTGGCTAAACAGCACTGGACATGGTACAGAGACATCTGTCTATCAACATACAAAGTACTGAAGTTGGACCCTTAACTCATGCCTTAAACAAAATTAACTCAGAATAAATTACGAAACAAGCACAAGAATTATAAGTGCTAAAAACTTAGAAGAAAATACAGGAGTAAATCTTTGTGACCTTGGGTTATGGAATAGTTCCTCAGATGTGACACAAAAACCACAAGTGGCAAAACAAGAGAGACACAAATGACTATATCAAAATTAAAAATGTGTGCTACAAATGTTACCATAAAAAATGTGAAAATATAGTCCATAGAATAGGAAAAAAATGTTTTCAAATTATATTTCTGATAAATAAGTGTGTATATACACACAAACAAGCACAAACACAAACACAAATACACACGCATATATGTACCTGTATATATTTAAGTCCCTTATCAGATATATAAATTGCAAATACTTTTAGTACACACATACAAAAGCATATCTATCTATCTATCTATCTATCTATAACTCTTAAAAAGACAACTCAATTTTAAAGGCAATGAATGACATACCTAAATAGATATTTCTCCAAAAGGATATACAAACCCTTAATAAGCATATTAAGAGTCTAAAGACTCAACATCACTAGACATTAGGGAATGGCAAATCAAAACCAAAATAGACTTTATATTCACAGGTATGACCATAATAAAAAAGACAGACAAAACAATGTTGGACAGGACATAAGAAATTAAAACTCTCATTCATTTTTGATAGAAATATAAAATATTGCAGCCTTTTTGAAAAATAGCTTGACAGTTCCTCAATGCTAAACACAGAAATATCATATGACTCAGCAATTCAAATCCTAGGTATATATTAAAGGAAAATAAAACATATGGCCTCACAAAAACATACATAGAAATGTTCATGTAAATATTACTTATAATATTTAAGGTGGAACAATCCAAATATCTCTAAACTGATGAGTGTGTAGAGAAAATGTCACAGATTTATGCAAGGAAAATATTTGGTTATAAAAAGGAATGAAGTAGTGATACATGCTACAACTGAATGAACCTTTAAAACATAATACTAAGTGGAGGAAGCCAGTCACAATGGGCTACATATTATAAAATTCTATTTACATGAGATGTTCAATATGGATCTACGGAGTCAGAAAACAGATTATCGTGTGTCAGGGCTGGGGGTGGGATGGGGAAATGACTGTTAATGATTAAATGGTGACCTATGGATGATTAACCTGTTCTAAACTTAGACGTTGGTGATATTAATTCCCTAACTTTAATTGTATACTTTAAATTGAGGCCATATATTTTATTTTCCTTGAATATATATCTAGGGGTTGAATATAATATTAGTGAATATACTAACAGTCATTACGTTGTATACTTTAAAGGGGAAAATTTTATTCTGTGTTAAGATCAATAAAGATGTTTAACATTAAAAATAATAAACAGTATTTTTATATTGTTTAACAAAATATCACAAATTTATTGGCTTAACACACATTCCATGTGATGACACATGTGCTCACTGTAGAAAAATTAAGTCGAACTAACATATCCATCACCTCGCATGCTTATTTCCTTATGGTCAGAACATTTCATAAATATATATAATTATTGTCAATTTAAAATATGATTAAATTTTTAATAAAACAACATAATTTATTATCTCACAGTTTCCATAGGTCAGAAGTCTGGGCACAACTTAGTGGGTCCTCTGCACAGGGGCTCAGAAGGTTGTGATCCAGGCATAGTCTGATCTGAATTGTTTTCTGAAGATCAGAAACCTCTTACAAAATCAACTATCTGGTGGCTGAATTCACTTCCCTGTGCTTGTAAGACTGAGGTCTCCCTTTCCTGGCTGACTGTCAGCCATGGCTGCACCACCCTCTAGAGGCTGGCCATAGTCCTTTGTCACATAGCCCTTTCACACCATGACCACAAAACTTTGAAGGCGCCAGGAGAACCTCTTTAAAGATTTTCCTCTGATTAATGCAGGCCTACCCAGTGTCATCTTCCTTTTGTTTATTTATTTATTTTTTGAGATGGAGTCTCACTCTGTCACCCAGGCTGAAGTGCAGTAGCATGATCTCAGCTCACTGCAACCTGCATCTCCTCGGTTCAAGCAATTCTCCTGCCTCAGCCTCCCGAGGAGCTAGGATTACAGGCATGTGCCACCACACCCGGCTAATTTTTGTATTTTCAATAGAGACAGGGTTTCACCATGTTAGCCAATTGGTCTCAAACTCCTGACCGCAAATGGTCCGCCTGGCTCAGCCTCCCAAAGAGCTGGGATTACAGGCGTGAGCCACTGTGCTGGGCCTCAGCTTCCTTTTGAATAACTCATAATCAACAGATGTGGGGCCTTAATCACATCTGAAAAGTCCCTTTATCTTTGCCATATTCCATTGGCTGGAATCAAATCACAGGCCCTGCCTATGCTGAAGGAGTAGGAATTACATAGGACATAAACACTAGGTGGTACAAGCTCCTAAATGTCAAGGCCCGACTACTACAGAGAATACAAAAAAATAGAAATTGAGTGTTATATCAAATGCACTGTTGTTCTTGAGTCTTCTTGCTATGAATTTTTGGCCAAAGGTGATAAAATACATTTATCCAGAGAACTACAGGACATTGCAATATCCAATATGAGTACCCCCTAGGCTTAGGATGAAGCAAAATGTTTAAATATGGATTTTGTGATAAAGATGATGCAAATGTCTGAAAATCAGTGTCTCCTGTGTGAAAAATTCTGGGTAACTGCTGAATGAAATCAATATGTTGCCAGAAGGAATCACAAATATAGAAGAAAAATTAGCTGAATTATTAACAACAATGAACAAAGATGGCTTGTTTAGGAGTAAGTAGACCCAATAACTTAAGTAAGCAAAAAAATTGTTTGAGGCTTTTTTAGAAATCCACTTAATCTGAGGAAATTTGTTAAAGGAATGTGCCGTATATATGCTAAATCAATTTGGGAACTAAAACTCATCAAAAAAGCATGACCTGGGCAGGCATGATGACTCATGACTGTAATCCCAACACTGAGAGGTTGAGGCAGGAGAATCACTTAAACCCAGGAGTTTAAGGCCCTCCTGGGCAACACAGTGAGACCTTATCTTTAAATTTGTTTTAATTAGCTGGACTTGGTGATGTATGCCTATAGTGCCAGCTACCTAAGAGGCTTGAGCAGGGAGGATGCCTTGAGCCCAGGAGGACGTGGTTGCAATGAGATACAATGGTGCCATTGCACTCCAACCTGAGTAACAAAACAAGACTCTATCTCTAAAAAATAAAAATAAAAAGCATGGCCTTATGAAAATAATTTGTCCAAGTATGCATTTAATTGTGCAATAAACACACACTCACAACCTAAAAAAATTAAAAGCTGTCTTTTTAAACCATTTAGAAGTTGGAACAATGGGTGAAAGTGATACTGTTGCTGTATGAGTCGGATTTCCTTCATTGAACAAAAGCCTTCTGAGTTTTGTCTTTCACTAATTGATGATAAAAAGCAGTTGCCTCCTACAACCCTGTGTGTCCCATACAGTCTCTATGCTCTTTTACCTCTAAAATTATTTCAGGCCATAGTTTTACTGAATATTTTCATCACAGAGTAAGATGGATTACCACTCTTAGAGCCTTCAATATCAGTTTACTTTCAGTCTGACAATTAACTATTATACTGTTACATGTATTTGTTTTCATTACAGCAGTCCCTTTTTTCTTGGTATCATTATTTGCAACAGTTAGGATGGGCCAGTTGTAATAAATAACCCCAAGTCTCAGTACTTAGAACAATAGAGTTACACTTTCCCCTTTCACCGGCAGCAGGTGGCTCTGCACTTCACAATCACTCAGGGATACAGGCTGATGGGACAACCATCAGTTAAAACATTCACAAAGGGGAAATGATCTCTGGAGGATCTCAAACCAACAATTAAATGCTCTGACCAAAGAGTCACTGGTCAGTTTGGCTTACAGGTCATCATAAGTCACATGACTCCAATAAACTGTGAGTTTAAGGAAATGCAATCGTTTATGTGCCCTGAGAGCAAAGAGCTGAAAGTAAAGAGCCAGAAATATTTTGTGAAAAATATTAGTGATTATCACAAAAACAGCCATTTTTGACTATTGGAAAACATTTTTTTCTATAAAAGCAAAGATTATAAGGCAAAAATGTATTCAGATGTCCATAGCATGAGAAAAATGCTATACCAAATATGCAGAAAATAGAGTGAAATCTACGTGACACAATAGGGTGGAACAAATATTTCTATTTCAATTTCCATGTATTATTTCCGCTAGTCTCTCTGCTAGACAGATCACACTATAATCACACCTTATATAATTTAGCAAAATTTTCTTTTAAGTGTCAAGATTAATTATAACATTTTCCTTTCATTTCACTAAAATGTCTGCTACCTCAAGTTTGCCATGCCTGTCACACAGTTAGCAAATAATATAGTTAAAAGGATTTTAAAGTCATTTAGCAGTAAAACCCTAAAAATAATTGATTTCATTAATTAACAGACTACAGAAGGCAAAAGTAAGCAGAATTACAAGCCACTACCAGGTGGTAATGTTGGGGTTACAAATCAGTCAGTCTAGCATCAACATCAATGCTTTTGGTTACGTATTCACCT
The DNA here is from genome assembly GCF_001604975.1 of Cebus imitator. NCBI lineage: Eukaryota > Metazoa > Chordata > Mammalia > Primates > Cebidae > Cebus > Cebus imitator. The sequence goes on along the minus strand of NW_016107381.1, from coordinate 7,523,374 downwards.
CCTTTGATACACTACACTCAAAAGCAATAATTAATTATAAAATGTAATTTTAAAAACCACTTTCCTTTATAATAGCAAGAGAAAAATACTGTGAGCCACCTAGAAACCAAAATTTAAACTATTACCTACATTTTAATGCAGCATGGTGTTAACACAACGTAGTCAAAGAGACAACATGTGAGAATATCGAGCACAGATACATTTTCAGGTGTGCGTGGAAACCTGGTTTGTGAAAAAGGAAGGCATTACAAATCACTGGGAAATGATGGCTTTTTATTAAATGTTAATGGGAAAATTGAACATCCATAGGAAAAATATATTCCATGCTCACATCACATACCGAAGTCAAGCTCAAATATACTAAGCATTCCCATGAGTAAAGCTTATCTAAAATGTCTTGAAAATATATAGGTAATTATTCTTCAGATATCAGGGTAAAGGAGACTTTCTTAAACAAAGCTGCACAATCATACAAGAAATACTGTTGTATCTATGCAATAAAATAAATCATAAACAGATTCAAAACACAAGACACAAGCAAGGAGTATCTTTATGGCTTATTCAGGCAGCCAGTATAAAGAAATCCTAAAAATCAATAATACACAAAATATGTATGAGCAATCACCTGAAAAGCAATAAACACATGGAAAGAAAATGTTCAACCTCACTGGTAATCAGAAAAAATGCAAATTAAAGCCAATATTTCAGTCTTACACAGGAGAAACAGTAGTGTATTTTGAGGAAATTGATCTTCAGAAAGGACCAACATATTGTGTTGTTAATGGCTAATATGACAAGAGAGATAAATACATATTCTGCTGTGATATTATTTGCAGGCTTTTTTGGGGCTTCCTTCACGACATCAATTTTTACTATAAATAGTTCAGGGACAGACAGCAAAAGCGATATAATCAAAGCATGCCAAAAAATAATGTGTGCTGCAGTCTTAAAGGAATTTAGAGGCTCGTAGCATCATTGAGCTGACAGCCCAGTAGAAAGCACACACCTACACAAGAAATGTAGCCTGAAGTAAAGATACTCTTGGCATGTAATTTATCAGGGTGCTAATTAGATGAACAACAAGAAGGAGCATGCCAAGAAGATACTTTCGGAGGTTATTAAAATACAGAATGGAGAAGATAAAATGCTAAATATCCCCATTTGAAGTCAAGATGTTTAGTTCTATATTGCAGCGCGACCTCCCACTCTCAATGTAGGGGTTTATATACAATAATTTAGTGTTATTAGTCAAAGCAACGTGAGTTGGCTGGTCTTAGCTATGTAGGTTGCACTTGAGGTCTCTTTTCTTAATTATACTTTAAATTCTGGGGTACATGAGCAGAACATGCAGGTTTGTTACATGGATATCCATGTTCCATGTGGTTTTGCTGCATCCATCACCCCATCATCTACATTAGGTATTTCTCCCAATGCTATCCCTCCCCTAACCACCCACCTCCTGCTATCGCTCCCCTAGGTCCCCACACCCCAACAGGCCCCAGTGTGTAATGTTCCCCTTCCTGTGTCCATGTGTTCTCATTGTTCGACACCCACTTATGAGTAAAAACATGCAGTGTTTGGTTTTCTGTTCTTATGTCAGTTTACTGAGAATGATGGTTTCCAGCTTTATCCATGTCCCTCAAATACTATGCAGCCATAAAAAAAGATGAAGTCTCTTATACAGTTGCCATTAGATGGTGGCTGGAGCTCAAGACTCACGTGTCAGGTACCTCTGCTAGAATGACTGGAACAGCTACGGGATGATCAGGAATCTTCTCTCTCTAGGCAGGCCTTCCATGAGGCTAGTGTGTATTTCTCAAGCACAACGGTCTCACAGTTATCAGACTTCTTACATGACCCAGTTTTCCCCCAAGCAAGACTGAGGAAGACATAGGAAGCTGCCAGCTTCCATATCTACCTTCCAAAATCCCAGAAAATCAATTCCATTGCCTTCTACTGATCAAGCCAGTCGTTAAGAACAGCCCAGATTCAAGAGATCTGGAAGTGGACTAGACTTCATCTCCTGATGGAAGAAGCTGCATGGAGGTGCAGGGAAGAAATAACAGGTGCCTATCTTTGGGTATTATCCATTACACAAGATAATTTTGGTATTTCTTCACTCCTCACAGTGTGTTACCAAAATGATTATGAAAGATGCCTTCACATATTAACATCATATGTGAATGGATCAAGCTTGTGTCCCTAAGCACAGGATGGACACAGGCTAGAACCAACAGAAGTCTTCATCATGAGTTCCTGGACGAGAAAGATGCTGTGTTATCTCCATATCCCTAAAACAACGTCCTAGAGCAGATCTCATCACCTGGCTCTTTCTGGAAACTACTGGAATCACTGAATGTCATCTAAACTAGACCTATGGACTCAGATCAATTGTGTGGAATCAGACTGATTAAATGAGTGACCATTCTTTTAAGTATTCACCATTTCAATTCCTTAAAGTCTTTTTGCTCTCAGAACCTTTCTTTTTCTGATGAAATTCAAGCCAAACAATTTATTTTTTATACATCCCAGTCTTCCAGCTCTGACTTCTGTCACCAGGAAATTTGGAGCTCAAAATTATTTTTATTGCTTATTTTTTTGCTATTAATCAAGGATCTCTTCTACATTATAAAAGGCTATGTTGTAACTCTTGCCTGATAATGGTTGCTATCTAGTTCTATCTTCTAATTCCTGACTTTTTGTCCTAAAATAATATCCAAAGTGTCAAAATGCTATTTAATACTTTGCTCTATTCCTGGCATGAATAAAATTAGAATGATCTCATCAGTCTCTTCATGTGTCTATATAATTCAAAGCAATTTCTCAAAGCAAACTAATGAACTAAAAAGAATAAATCTCATTGCTCAATCTTTTACCAGTATTTTAAAGTGTTGGCCAAACATTTTTTTCCTGATCTTATGGTGTCCAATTATTTTCTAAAATGGTCATATAAATAAAAAGTTCCATGAGCTGTAATAATTTCTGTTATTTCTCAACCTCATAAATACTTAACATTGCCCAATTTAAAAATTCTAATCTAGTATTAACTGTGAGGAACAGAAATTCTCATATACTGTAGTTTAATTTACTAATTATTACCTTTATTATTTTTATTCTTTATAGGTTAAAAGAAATATGTTTTTTAATAAAATTTAGGGAAAAATATCTAAAGTACCAAGAATTTTGCACTGTTGGTTTTGCAAGTGTCCTTAAATGCTCACACCCTCCAAAAACAATGCTATTTGCATATTACTACTATATTTGGTTGCTAATAGCACTATAAGAAGTTGAATACCTAAGAATAATTCCAAATAACTCAAATCGCTTGATCTACCCATGCCATTCATAGATCAATTTGTATGACAACTATCTTGAAAGGTACAAAGATAATTCTTCATCATAGAGAAAAAATAATTTACCTTTGCATTACATGCAAGTGTTTTTGTTTTGTTTTAGTTTTGCTTCTTTCACAAAAAGTGCAGTAGTTTACTTTTAAAAACTTGCATTTAGGGAATATCTTATTCTCAAAAGTGACAGAAGTTGTCATAGAAACAACCATAGCTACAAGAGATATACTTATCAGAGAGAAAAATATTTACCCTGATCTGCTTTTTCCTTGTTGCGAAGGAAATAAGTCATTTCTCAGGAGTGAGTGTTCTCTTTCAGGAATATGCAGAGGATACTGATTGACCTTCTTGGTTTTCCACTCCCAGGAGTCCTTTTCTTCAGATATCATGAGGCTTAATTTGTCAGAGACCTGCATCCTAAACTTGTTTCTGAAGACTAGACTGTTTCCTCACAAGACTTTGAATCACTTGGGGAAAATGTCAGAATGAGACTTTGGAAATTATGTGACTGAATACAACAGGCTGTTATTTGTGTTTGAGTAGTAAAAAAAACACCCATGATATTTCCCAAAGCAAGCAATTATCTTCAATAATATTTATCCTTGGTGGATTCAGAGTTAACAGAAAAATCACAGGAGTAGAAGCCGAAGGGACTTGTGTAAATACTTCATTTATTTTTCTCTACCTGAAATTTTACCTGTTATTTCTCTTACAAAATAATGCCTCTTCCTTTCCTGATAGTATTTTATGTTGCTAACCTCTTCATAACCCTAACTCTGTAACCTTGTCTTCATGATCACTTTATAAATATCTTAAGAGTTGTGTCCAATGCCTATAAAAATATATATAATGTTTTTTGAAATTTATTATACTTTAAGTTCTGGGGTACATGTGCAGAATGTGCAGGTTTGTTACATAGATATACACATGCCAAGGTGGTGGTTTGCTGCATCCATTGCCCCGTCATGTACATTTAGGTATTTCTCCTAATGCTATCCCACCCCAATTCCCCCAACCCCTGCTATTCCTCCCCTAGACCCCAACCCCTCAGGCCCCCGTGTGTGATGTTCCCCTCCCTGTGTCCATGTGTCCTTATTGTTCAATACCCACTTATGAGTGAGAACATGTGATATTTGGTTTTCTGTTCCTGTGTCAGTTTGCTGAGAATTATGGTTTCCAGATTCATCCATGTCACTGAAAAGGACATAAACTCATTCCTTTTTATGGCTGCATAATATTCCATGGTGTATGTGTGCCACATTTTCTTTATCCAGTCTATCCTTGATGGGCATTTGGGTTGGTTCCAAGTCTTTGCTATTGTGAACAGTGCCACAATAAACACACGTGTGCATGTGTCTCCATAACAGAATGATTTATCATCCTTTGGGTGTATACCCAGTAATGGGGTTGCTGGGTCAAATGGAATTTCTATTTCTAGATCCTTGAGGAATTGCCACACTGTCTTCCACAATAGTTGAACTAGTTTACACTCCCACCAACAGTGTAAAAGTGTTCCTCTCTCTCCACATCCTCTCCAGCATCTGTTGTCTCCTGATTTTTTAATGATCGCCATTCTAACTGGCCTGAGATGGTATTTCAATGTGGTTTTGATTTGCTTTTCTTTAATGACCAGTGATAATGAGCTTTTTTTCATATGTTTGTTGGCTGCATAAATGTCTTCTTTTGAAAAATGTGTTCAATTTTAAAAAAATATATTACAATTTGTAATAAATTAATGCATTATAATAGTATGGTCATATGTGATAATGCATTCATATATTACTATTTATAAAAATAAATTTATATTTTAAATCCTATTTTTAGTATTACATTTTTATTTTTTAATTTCAACTTCTATTATTGATTAAAGGGTACATGTGCAGGTTTGTTACATGGGTAAATTGAGTGGCTCTGAGGCTTGGGATCCTAATGATTCTATCACCCGGGCAGTAAGCACAATGCCCAACAGCCAGCCCTTCAGTCCCTGCCCCCTATACTCCCTTCCCCATCTCCTGATCTCCAATGTCTGTTGTTCCCATCTTTATTACATGTGTATTCAATGTTTAGCCCCCATTTATATGTGATAACATGTGATACTTGGTTTTCTGTTCTTGTGCTAGGTTACTTAGGACAGTGACCTCCAGCTCCATTCACAGTGTGGCAAGGGACATGACTTCATTATCTTTTATGACTACATAGTTTTCCATGAGGTATATGTACCACATTTTCTTTAATCAGTCCACTGTTGATGGGCAATTGGGTTGATTCCATGTCTTTGTTATTGGGAACAGCACCACAATGAACATATGGGTACATGTATCTTTTTCACAGAATAAATTATGTTCCTTTGGATGGTTGGGTCAAAATGTAGTTCTGTTTTAGGTTCTTTGAGAAGACTCCAAGCTACTTACACAGTGGCTGAACTAGTTTGCATTCCCACCAAGAGTGTATAAGTGTTCCCATTTCTCCACAGCCTCGCCAACATTTGTTGTTTATTGACATTTTAATAATTGCCATTCTGTCTGGTGTGAGATGGTATCTCATTGTCGTTTACATTTGTGTTTCTCTAATGATTAGTGATGTTGGGCCTTTTTTTATATGTTTTTTTGGCGACTTGTTTGTCTTCTTTTTAGAAGTGTCTGTTTATGTCCTTTGCCCTAAATGCAGATATTTTTAAAGTACTGAATATATTTTATATATTTTCCCTGGTATTTAAATATTGAGTAATTTATCCTAGTTTCTTCTAAGAATGATTTTCAGCAACTTTCAAAATATATGGAGTAGGGTGGCTCTAGTTAACAACAATGTATTGTACTCCGGTGATGGACACACTAACTACCTTAACTTCATCACTACCCATTATATACAAATAAAAAAAAGTTTACAAGTACCCCATAAATTTCTATAAATAGAAAAATAAAAATATTTTGAGTATTATATTAACTGTATAAGCATGTAATTCGTTTAATGAGAATAAGAACTATTATTTATTAAACTAATAAAACTTAAGTAGTAAAGATCAGGTAAAAATAAAACAAACTTACAGAACACAACACAAAACTTGATTCATATAAAGTTACCAAAAAGGACAGGTGAATTTATTTCATTTTCTCCTTAGTCTGTGCAGTGAGGGCAGCACATTCTCCCTTCTGCTTGGTAGTGTCCTAACGATGCTAAGACAATGCTGAGAGGCAACAAAATTATGCTTACATCTGCTCAGAAAACCTTCCTTCCCATGGGCATCATAAAACACACACTATGTAAGGCACTTAACTTTTTCAACAATACGTTGTACTAAATCACACAGTGTTTATCTTGTTGTATGGTAATACACCTCTCAAAATTGCAGTGACAATGACGGAAAATATGTTTTGGAGAAAAGGTGTCCATGGTGGCATCAGAATACTAGGTTCATGACTCATTCCTCCTCTGGATTAATATATGGATAGAATTCAAGGCATCCAGAAAAACATACAGATTAAATCATTTCAGATATAATGTACCCTTTCTCACCACTGGAACCTGGTAAGTTTCAGTGAATTAAATTATATCCACTGGTAATTATGGGAGTGAAGATGTTCGATTTTAACATTTGTAAGTAGATTCTACCAACCAGGCATAAGCAGAATTGTATTATTTGCCAGAGGAAAACCCTGAAAAAGCCACAGACTATGTAGAAAGCCTTCTTCCTACCCATGGAAGACTAGTAGGCATATCCTTAGTGTTATACGCGCACATACACACACACACACACACACACACACATTTAATCTCTGTGTTGAGCACCTACTATGTTCCTGGGACATTCTTAAGTGTTTCAAATTTTTTGGATATTTAATAACAAACAGAATTCCAAATGAAATGTTTATTCTTTGGCTAAGTCTGCCCTACCCTCCAAGATACTGACTTCCATTTTTTCATTAAATATCTTAGAGAGCAGTCTCCAATGATATCCAACAAAATGACATGACACGGTTTCATCAAAAAAGGGAGATTTGCTAGATTATTATTAAAATCTTAGTTCAAAACGATCCAGTCTCTGTTAAATACAGCAGAAAATCCTCAAAATTATGTCCTTTTATTAGCCCCGAGGTAAGTATACATATATCCTGAACACATTCTCAACTTGTTTTAGTAATTTCCACCAGAATATGGGAAGCAGTAAAAAGTAGAGAGATTAGTTTGTCTTGCTAACTAGATATCCTTCAAAATATTCCACAAAAGAATATAGTTAATTAAAGAAAATTATTCAAACTAAAACATTAGTAATTTCATATTTAATATCTTCAAAATGTATATGCTCAGTGAACTTCGAAGTTTAAATATAAAAATAATCTACTGTTAGAAGGTGAATTTAGTGATCTGTATCTCTCTCTCTATATATATATATATACTTTGCAATGAGAATGGTAATTTAAATAGCATTCTTTTGCTTCTGAGGAATCCGTTTTTCAACAGATTGCTATTGTGTTATTCCTTATAAAGCTGATAAAAGCTAAAATATAGAAGCATCCAGTATACCAAAATATAGTTATATTTTTATAAGTTATCTTTGTTTCTTGGAGATATATATATATATATATATGTATAAATATATATGTATATGTATATACACACATAATGTGTGTGTATATATATGTGTATATATAGATATACACACACACACATATATATGCATATATATATGTATATACACACACATATTTTTTGAAATTTCAACTTTTATTTTAGACACGAGGCTTATATAGGCAGTTTTGTTACATGGGCATATCACACCCCAGTAGTGAGCATAGCACTCAATAGGTAGCTTTTCAACCCATGCTCCCTCCCTCCCTCCCTCCCCACTCTAGCACTCCACAGTATCTATAATTCTCATGTTTATGTTGATGTTCACATGTGCTCAGTGTTTAGCTCCCACTTATAAATGAGAGCATGCAGTATTCGGGTTTCTGTTCTTTCATCAATTCACTTAGGATTATGGCCCTCGGCTCTAATTCATTTTAGGGATGTTTCTTAGCTCCCTCCCTGAATTTCTTTTCTTTTTGGGAGGTGGAGGTGCTGAATTGATACCCTCCTGCTCACAATGCAACATATGGTATTTTTAAATTGCCAAGCATATGGAATCTCTGCTTTTAATTATAAACCTCAAATCTTTCAAATGAACATTAAGTTTCCTCTAGGATTCAGCCTAAATTGTACTTATACCCAAAGCCACTCCTTCCCCTCAGTCTCCTGGTCTCAAGCGATTCTTCTGCCTTCACCTCCCAAAGTGCTAGGATTATAGGTGTTAACCACCGCACCTGGCCTATGAGACAGTTTGTATGAGTCTTATCTGGGCTCTCTCCTTTAGAATTTCTCATGAGGCTATAATCAAGCCGTCAGCCAGGGCTGTGGTCTTGTCTGAAGTTCTGACTGGGAAAGGATCAGCTACCACGCTCACTTATACGGCCATTGACAGGATCCAGTTCCCCTGAGCTGTTGGGTCGAGGGCTCATTTTCTAGCTGGCTGTTGGTCGGAGGATGCCCTCAGTTCCTTGCCATGTGGGCCTTCTTGATAAAACAACTTGGTTTATCAAAGCCAGCAACAGAATGCATCTACTAGACTATACCATGTAACCTAATCATGGGAGTGACAACACATAGTCCTTGCCATATTCTGTTGCTTTGAAATAAGCTACTCATCCAGCACTCATTCACAGGGAAGGAACAACACAAGGACTGGCTGTGGAGGAAGGATCACTAGGGACCATCTCAGAAGCTGTCCACTGCAGTATCATTATAGGGAAAAAAATGGAAGACATCTGTGTCCACAACCAGTTTATAAAAGTACTGTCCATGGGCAAGTGGCTGTTTTCACACAGGAAAACATCTGTTTCCACAGAGGCAGCAAGTGCGGTCTGGGCCTTACTCAAATCTACAAGCTTTTATCTGCTTGGGCAGCATTACAGAGCTGGCTGCTGCCAGTGCTATTTTCCTAAATTGACCTGGCTGAGGCACGAATTAGATTTCAGAGAGAATCTTTCCACATAACGGCCTTTCAGATATTATATGAAAGAGTAACCATGGGCCTGTAATTTATTCCTCCCTCCTCAGGGATCTCTGAAGAAGTTTTGATTCTGACCAGAATTCTTTGCAAATATCGACTGATGGAATATACTAACACCGAAGACAAATGAGGGTCCTGAAAGGGTTGGTTATGTGCTGATTACTGATCTAGAAATGATTTCAGCATTATGTCCTAGTCCATTTAGACTGCTTATATTAAATTATCCTGCAAATCATGGGACACTGAGCTGAAGCATGCAACTTACACATATAACCAGACAAGGCCATGTGTCCAGTGGAACTCCAGAACTCAGTAGCCTCCATAGCTAATGTGGCCTGTGTGCTTTACATACTCCAAATCCAAAATATGTCTGGCATAGAAAAGGAAGCAAAAGAAGCTGTATCTGCAGATTAGGAGCCTCCCAGATGCTATGTATATTGCTTCTTCTCTTTTTTTTTTTTCTTTTTTTAAATTATACTTTAAGTTCTAGGGTACATGTGCAGAACGTGTAGGTTTGTTACATAGGTATACGCATACCTTGGTGGTTTGCTGTATCCAAGCCCCCATCATCTACATTAGCTATTTCTCCTAATGGTATCCCTCCCCAATCCCCCAACCCCTGCTATCCATTCCCTAGCCCTTCCACCCCCCAACAGGCCCCAGTGTGTGATGTTCCCCTCCTTGTGTCCCTTTGTTCTCATTGTTCAACATCCACTCATGAGTGAGAACGTGTGGTGTTTGGTTTTCTGTTCTTGTGTCAGATTGCTGAGAATGATGGTTTCCACATTCATCCATGTCCCTGCAAAGAATATGAACTCATCCTTTTTTATGGCTGCATAGTATTCCATGGTGTATATGTGCCACATTTCTCTTATCCTGTCTATCACTGATAGGCATTTGGGTTGGTTCCAGTTCTTCGCTATTGGGAACAGTGCTGCAACAGACATATGTGGGCATGTGTCTTTATAACAGAATCATTTATAATCCTTTGGGCATATACCTAATAATGGGATTGCTGGGTCAAATGGAATGTCTATTTTTAGATCTTTGAGGAATCACCACACTGTCTTCCACAATGGTTGTCTCTCTTGTCCAATGATGATTATGCATAAGCTTGATGATTCAGAAACAGTATAAATGATGAAGGTGGAGGCAACTTTAGATTGGTTAAATGGTAACTGGGGTGATACATCTACAGTTTTTGACAGCTTTGAGATATAATTGACATATAAAAAATGGCATATAGTTTAAGTTCTGGCATATGTATATATCCTTGAAATTATAAATACAATCAAGACAATGGATACTTATTTGATACCACTGACCTGAACCATGATAGATGCTATGATTTAGGGGGATCCCTAAATTTGTGCTTTTTTATGTTTCATATTTTTAGCTAGAGGTCAAGAAGTACTCAAGAGAAAGTAACCACAGTTATTATGTGTGCGATTAATCGGTGGCAGAAATCTCCACACTTCCCAAAAGAAACGTGAGACTAAAGAGGGAAATTATAAATAAGAAAGAAAGAAGTGATGCTTGACTTACTCTGCCGGAACTGTTCCATTGCTGTTGAAAAACAGGATGAAAAAGGGGGAATCGAGAGGATCATTAGGAGGGTTTTGGCGGCATAATCTTGAGGCTTGAGAGGTAAAAATCCAGTACCATTGTTGGCTATGAAACTCACATACCTTAAGAAGCCTGCTCAAAGTCACTGCATATAACTTAGCATGGATAAGTATAAATCCAGTCATGAGGATTATGATTTGGAATAGAAAATACTTAAACAGGCTGAATGTAATCCTTCTGTTAAAGCCATATGTCTTTTTAATGTAGATTAAATAAGGGTTAGGGATCTGCTCACTCACCCCTCAGTGAGAGAATTCAAAGAACTAGAAAATGATGTGCATGGAATGGCCTGAGGGCAATAACTAAAATATGTGGAATTATTAACTCTTGGCAGTCAGTCCAACATAATCCACATGTGGGCTGGGAGGACAGTCTAAGAGGTCAAAAGGTGAAACTTGGAGAACATTGAGAGGTTTGGTAGACAATAACAACATAACAGTTGGACTCTAATTTGGAAAACATGACAGGAAAAAGTATTCTCTCATTTCGTCTGCTTTACTTAAGTGTATAATTGGGATGGATGTCATGTGAGAATGGAGGACTCTGCCCCTACATTATTAGACTGCATGTGTTCCGTGTTCCATGTGCCATCGTCACCCTCCACCTGGTTTCACCTGAAATGATGAGAATCTTTGCAATTGCCTAAGACCTCTTCTGTAGAAAATATCAAATAATACAGAGTTCCAGGAGTAAAAGAGAACATTAATGCTTTATAATTAGCATTAATGATTGAAATAGTGATACTGGCCTCCATTAATTATTTTCCTTAATTGATAAATGAAACTAATTTACATTTATGGTATACAATGTCGTAGTTTAATGTATTTTTGAATGCAAGTTAGTAAAGCCACTATAGAAAACAACGTAGGGGTTCCTCAAAAAACTCTAATTAGAACTACCAGATGGTAGTTTCAGCAATCCCACTTTTTGGTACATATCCAAAAAATAAAAATAAAATCGATATGTCAAAGAGATATCTGCCATCCCATGTTAATTGTGGTATAATTCATAATAGCCAAGACGCAGAATCAACCTAAGTGTCCATCAACAGATGAATAACAAATATGTAGTACATATATACAATGGAATACTACTCAACCTTTAAAAATCAGGAAATCCATTAATTCTCTTTTAATGGCCCTTACACACCAAAAAGGCAAAGTAGATAATCTACACATACTGATCGTGAACCATTGGGAGTTCATCTAGGTAGATCCACCATAGCCTTGGATGTGCTGTGAATACAATTTAGAGAAACAAAAAGAAAAACCAACACAATTTCACCAAAGAGCAACGGATCAAACGAGACCATTCAGTATAGATCTTAGCTCATGTTTTCTTTTCTACACCTATTTCAGAAGTCAATCAAGACCACTACCTCCACATGATATGAACAGGGCTTGCAAAAAGACATTCAAGTTCACCAGTATACTATCACAATCTAATGTAGCTGCACTTGATCTTCATAACCAGAAGTAAGTTGATAACATCAGTGATATCTTAATTGCCTTCACAGGGGAAGAAGCAACGTATTTAGAGACTGTGTCACCCATCTGTCTATAAAGCATGGCAATAAATCCCAGTACAATTCAAGACCTGCTCCAGGCCCTGAAAATTTGGAAAAGAACATGAACCAGATCACAAGAGGCTTCCCTCCTATCTTAAGAAATAATTTAGAATCTGATCTTGACCCTGTTACTAAACAGCCCAGAGACTGGAGAATCTGTCTGAGTTATGGCGTAATCACAACTTCCACTCTGGGATATTGTTAGTCCTTTCCACAAAGTCACTAGAAATAAATGTGAGATTGAATTGTGCCCTGACAGAAACAAGCAAATGAAAGATTTATAAAGGGTTGTCAATCAGGCAATGTCACTTGAGCCTTATGACTCGAATGCACAAATGACTGTAGAAGTGTCAACAACTGGAACACACACAGACTAGAGCTTTTGGCAGAAATCAATATCGCTGCTCAGTGGAGACGGCAGAGATTTTGGACTTGAAAGGGGTCTGATGCAGCTGCTCAATTCAGCCCTTTAGAAACATAATTGTGAGCTGCTTGTTGGGCATTGGCAGAAACTGCTCCTACATCAAGTAACCCAGGCAATCCTGAAACCAGAAACACCCATCATGACTTGGGTGATGTCTGAGAAACATTCAAACCGAGGAAGCACCTCAATGGAGCACGCCATTAAATGGAAACAGTGCTCAAGAATACACTTTAGCTAGGGGTTCTGAAGTTCACAGCATTGATGAATAGATCTCTCCCTTGCAATGTGGAGCCAATAGTAACCCTTCCTACCCTTTCCAGCCCATCCTGATCCACAGCCCAAAGATCTCCCTGCTGTAGCTGCTGAATTGTCTGAACCTGTAAATTCTCTCCTGGATATACAAAATAGCTGCTAAATTTACTGACTGGGTTTCATGACACTGTTTTGGAAATTCAGTGGTTATCTGTCCTGCATATATGGTAAATCCTTGGTGCAAGAAGGAAAAAGGGCTGAAAGGGCATTTACATCATCCTGAAATAGACTCACTAACTCAAGTAGGGACACTAGAGGGAGCTGTCTTTCAGGAGACAGGCTATGGCTGATGAAGCAATCTGAGAACAGTGTGCATTACTAGACTCATCAAACATCAAGCTTGCCAGCAACTCTGGGAAAGAGCATCTGCCTTTGCTCAGGGGACATTTTAAAAATAATGAAATCAGATGTATTTAACATACATTGGTGCTACTGACAAGATGTCACTGGGAGTGTGCAGTCCAATAAGGTAGCTGCAGCTACATACTACATATGACTGTTGAGCATTTGAAGAGTGGCAAGTTCAAATGAGAACTGTCATATGCATACAATACATATGGGATTTCAAAGACAGTACCAAAAAAGTGCAAAATGCTCCATTAATAATATTATACTGACGACATGCCAAATTAATACTATTTGGATATGTTTAAATAAATTGTACTATAAAAACTAATTAAATTTTATTTACTTCTTTTTCCTTTTTCAGTATCCTTCTTGAAAATTTAAAATTAATATATGTAGTCTGCATTATATTTTTCCTGAACAGTATGCCTCTGGATTACTTATTACAAGTTACCCTATAATTTATGGGCTTTGGCTGGCCTGAATTGTGGAAAGTGAACATGCAGCCAGAACAGGTTTATCTCACACACACACACACACACACAGACAGACACACACACACACACACACACACACACACACACACGAGAGAGACAGAGAGAGAGAGAGACAGAGAGAGAGAGAGAGAGACTGATAATTAGGAATCTTTGCAAAACTAGTTTAAAAAATAAAGAGATGAAACAAGATTTCAAAAATGTTCAAGCCATAAGTGCAAAATGAGAAATTTGACATAAATCCTATCATGAAAACCAGGTTAATGTTAATTGAATGCAAACCAGAAGAGCTGTATTTTCTTCACTAAAGGAAAAGACTCTGGAAAAATACTGACAGAATCATCAGAGGGGAAGACAAGGGAAAGTAATAAATGATATATTTTCAATGTTAAACCATAAAAGAAAATTAAAACAAATTATTAATTGACTTATTACTCTGATTTTAACTACGTATTGGTAAAAAAATCTCCTGTCTATGTACATTAACTCATTCTTTTAAATATATTTATTTATCCAATGTATTTGTTTATTGATTTAATATGTTTATGTATTTATTAAATATATTTATGAATCAAGTACTAGTCAAGGTACTCTTCTTATCAGTTGAGACACATTAGTGAAAAAATTCGACAAAACTTCTGTTTTGTGTTTATTAACCTTACAAAAAGTTAACAAAAATAAGATCTTGTATATGATGAACATACTTGAAAATCAAAATAAAATGGATTATTTTCTTCCCTAATTAAAAAAATCTACATTGACAGCTGTACTCGTTTCCAAGGACTGGTGTTATACGGTATCACAAACTGGGTTCTTTCTACAACATAATTTATTCTGTCACCATTCTGGAGACTAGAAGTTCCAAAAGTAGGGCTCAGGGGATTCTTTCTTCCCTCTTCCAGATTCTACCTGCCCCAGATGCTTCTTGATTTCTGGCAGTATAACGCCAACATTTGCTCCTGTCTTCATATGGCCTTCTTCCCTCTGTGTCTGTGTCTGTCTCTTTTCTCCTCTTATAAGGATTCTGGTCATATTAGATTAAGAACCACTTTAATTCAATATGACCTTATCTTAACTTGATCACATCTGAAAAGACCCCATTTCCAAATCAGGTCACAGTCACAGATACTGGGGGCTAGGACTTTAACACATCTTCCTGGGGAACACAATCCAACTCATAACAACGCTCTAGTAGGAATCCCAAATAGACTGTGTCAAGAGTCTTCAAGACCAGAGCCCAGTTCAATGATCATTAGAAGAACTCACAGGATTCATGGTGAAGATTTATTGAATGGAAAGAATGCAAGACATAATCGACAAAGAAAAAAACGGATTATGGGGAGAAGTCAGTAAGAATCAGGTGCAAGGTTCCAAGAGTCCTTTTCCAATAGAGTCACATGAGGTGTGCATAATTCCTCCAGCAATGAGTTGTGACAACGTATGTGAAATACCATATACTGGGGGTTTATTAGAGACTCAGCATCCAGGGTTTTCATTTGGAGCTGATTTTGTAGGCACCCTCTGCTTAGCATATACCAAAATTCCAGACTCCAGGAAGGTAAGCAGATGTTTAACACAAAGTACGTTATTTGCATAGTCTAGTCACAATGAGTCATCCTTATTATTTAAAGAAAGTTTATGTCAGTGGAGAGAACTTTTGATCATCTACATTTCCAGATGACAGCCAACCTTGTATGCAGGCTTTTCTAAGGTTAGCAGTGTCAGGTTGGCTCTTTTGGTGTCACACTTTTCTGCACACTGACAAAGGAGGAAAGTCAAAAGTTGTTTTAAAAAAAGTGTTCTCCCTCTCAAAAGCCACCCGGATCATTTAGTTAAATCATACAAAGATATAATAATGTTCAAATCATAACTATTCTATGAAATAGAATATGTTAGACAAGAACCAGCTAATTTAGGCAAATAGTCATGATATCAAATTTAATCAACATCAAAGATGGTCTTATGTTTTTTATTATTTGATATTCATTATTGCTATTATAAACTTCTTTTTGGGATTCCTTTTCATAAATCTCTTTCATATCAAGTCATATTCAGAACTGTGAAACTCTTACATCTCTTGTTTTATCAGTTAGAGCTTTAATAACACAATAATCTAAATCACACGTTCTCTGTAGGGGCACTATCTCACCCAAGGAAGAAAAAAATGGTTCTTAGAAAAAAGGAGACTTACTCTTTTTTTTAAGCAAAACAACAGATATGCATACAATGCACACATAGGTAAATAGATATTTGTGGTGTTAAAATTCCATAGTGGGAGCCAGGAATAAAACAAGTTAATAAATTATCTCATATTATTTACATTTATTCTATTTAATTTATCCATCTATCATCTATTTTTCTAGCACTATCTATCTGGAAGGACTCAAATCAAGTTGTTACTGTAACATCTGACCAGTGAGATCAGGGTGAATATAAGAAAAGACTTGATTTTTACACTTCATGCTTCCTTTTACAATGATCATTTTTACATAACAATGTAATAAACATAAAGTCATTTAGTCAACTGAATCAGCAAAATACACACTCATTTGTCTTAAAGAGACATCCATTTCAGTTACACACATGGTGAAATTTAGAACTTCTTAATCAAATCAATGACTCCATCTGAGGTGAAAAAAATCAATACAGAGTTTCCTAGTTGAAGGCAGAGATTGACTAAAGAAAAGCTAAAACCCAAGATACAGTGCTATCAAGTAAGGTGGTATTTTGAAGAAAAGACCTGTCAAATATTATCTATTTCAAAAGTGTCACTGGGCCAAGCTTTACAGATCAGATCAGATTTTCTGTGTTATGCAAACACACACACACACACACACACACACACACACACACACACACACGGACTCAAGAAATTGGCTTGTGGAAATATGAAGTAAAGTTTTAAGATAATTGGCATAACAGTAACACTTTTTTGGATCATTTTTGAATTAACATAGTGATGCAGAAGTGCCAAGCAGGAAAGAGCATGGTCTCTTTAAATGATATGGAAGGTGGGGAAGGAAAGTTCTAGGTAGAGAAAGGTGGGTTCCTAGGTAGGGCTCCACCCCCACCTAGGTGAGGGCAGGCATTTCTGGCCCAAATGTTGCATTTCCCAAGACCACCTTGGCATGCCACGCCCCCATCCCGGGCTTATAAAAACCTGAGACCCCAGCGGGCACACATAGAAGCCGCTGGATGGCTGGACGTTGTAAGGAACACATTGGGGAAAGAAGACACTGTTGACTGGCTAGGACAGTACGAAGAGAGCTCAGCGGCCCGACGCCAGGGGAAACCCATCTCCTTTCCAGCTCCCCCATCTGTTGAAAGCTACTTCTACTCAGTAAAACCTTACATTCATTCTCCAAGCCCATGTGTGATCTGATTCTTCCGGTATGCCAAGGGAAGAAACCCCGGGATACAGAAATCCCTCTGTCCTCGTGATAATGGGATCTAACTGAGCTGGTTAACACAGGCTGCCTATAGACGGCAAACTAAGAGGCCACCCTGTAACATGCACCCACTGGGGCTTCAGGAGCTGTAAATATTTTCCCCCAGACACTGCCATGGACTCAGAGCCCCACAGCCTGCCCATCTGTATACTCCTCTAAAGATCTGAGCAGCGGGGAACTGAGGAAGTGAGCCGCACCCTCATCACACAACCTGCCAGGAGGATAAGGGAATCTTTCCCATTTAAATAGTCATATCTGTAATAGTAATATCCATAATCTTTCCCGTTTCAATAGTAGTATCTATAATGGTCCATCATTTGACCATGAGATAATACATAAAATCTTCGGAAGTCTCTAAACATTTTTTCAGATCACAACAAAAAAACTCAAGGAATTATTGAAAAGAGAAGCAACTGGATTTTGGGGGAGTAAAAATTACATAAGTGGGAATATCAAGAATCTATTTTAAGTTACATTATAAATTAGATTTATGTCATTAGATTTCATATCAAGAGCAGATTATGCATTACATAATTGGGCATATCAAGAATAGATTAATAATCCTGACAACTGTAACTCAATAACAAAGCAAACTACCTAACTTTAAAATGTGCAACCTGTGGCCAGGCATGGTTGCTCACACCTGTAATCCCAGCATTTTAGGAGGCCAAGATGAGCAGATCATGTGGTCAGGAGATGGAAACCATCCTGGCTAAAAAAGTGAAGTCCTATCTCTATTAAAAATACAAAAATATTAGCCAGGAGTGTCGGCACGCGCCTGTAGTTCCAGCTACTCAGGAGGCTGAGGCAGGAGAACCGCTTGAACCCAGGAGGTGGAGGTTTCAGGGAGCCAAGATTGCACCACTGCACTCCAGACTGGATAGAGCAAGACGCCATCTCAAAAAAATAAATTAAATTAAATAAAAAAGAACATTGAAAATGGCACAAAAACAAGGAGAGGCAAAGTATTTCAATAGACATTTCTTCAAAGAAGACATGTATATGACTAATAAGAATATTTAAAAATCTTCAAAATCAATAGTCATTAGTGGAATGCAAGTTAAAACCACAATGAAATACCACTTGACATTCTAGGTGGCTATTCACAATAGCAAAGACTTGGAACCAACCCAAATGCCCATCAATGATAGAGTGGATAAAGAAAATGTGGCACATATACACCATGGAACACCATAAAAAAGGATGAGTTCATGTCCTTACAGAGACATGGATGAAGATGGAAGCCATCATTTTCAGCAAACTAAAACAGGAACAGAAAACCAAACAGCACATATTCTTACTCATAAGTGGGAGTTGAACACTGAGAACCCATGGACACAGGAAGAGGAACATCAGACACCAGGGTCCGTCAGGTGGTGGGGAGCTAGGGGAGGGATAGCATTAGGAGTAATACCTAATGTAGATGATGGGTTGATAGGGGCAGCAAACCTCTATGGCACGTGCATACCTACGTAACAAACCTGCACGTTCTGCACATGCATCCCAGAACTTAAAGTTTATATTTTTAAAAAGGCAGAAAATAAAAAGTGTTGGCAAGGATGTAGAGAAATCAGATCCCTGATATGTTGCCTGTGAAAATGTAAAATGATACAACTCTGCTTGGAAAGCAGATATTGCTTTAGAAAGTTAAATATAAAATTGCTATATGATTCAGCAATTTTACTCCTAGGTATATGCCTAAGATAACTGAGAACATATGTCCGTGCAAACACTTGTATATGAATACTCCTCACAGTACTGTTCATAATTGCCAAAAAGTGAAAAATTCCACGTCTATCAGCTGATGAAAAAATTAAATCTTATATCCATAAATTAAATATTATTCAGCCATAAAAAGGAGTACACTACTGATTCATGCAGGAACATACACAAACCTTGACAACATGCTAAGTGAAAAAAGCCAGCCACAAAAAGCTACACATTGTAGGATTTAATTTATATGAAATGCCAAGAATATACAATCCCATTGAGACAGAAAGTAGATTTGTGGTTGCCAGTAGCTGGAGGAGGGTAGAAAGCTCTTCTAATAATAATTGACAGTTTTATAAATAAATATATTAAAAGTAACTAAACTATATACTTTAAAGGGTGATTTGTAATATGTAAATTATATATGTCAATTAAAATTTAACTAAAACCTGAATCACAATAATGATATCAACTTAATATTTTAACTTCAAACTCATAAATGTATAAATTTATCCCCCTAATAGTGTTTGGAAGAATATTTAAGGCCTTTCTGTGACTGTGATCCAGTATTATCTCTCTGTAATTTTCCCAAGAACCAAATAATGCATAAAGCATCTTTTTAGAGTCCCAGTTCTACATCCCTTCAAACTTAGTGAAAAATTAGACATTTTTTGGATCATTCTGAGGGCGAAATTCCTCCAGATTTTTTTCTGGTCTTCTACAGTGATCTCTCCAATACCTAACTTGATGAGATTTTAAATCTACTCTTTAGAGTCTTTCTGAAGCTTCTAATTTCATTTTAAATTGAACCGCAAACTTCCTCTGCTTTAGGCTCATTTAATCATAGTTTTGGTATTTAATTAAAACATGTAACAGCTACAAGTAGCATACGCACTGTTGAAGAGAACATAACCAGCTCTTGGCAAGCATATAATTCAGCTGGTATAAATGGAAGGGCAAGGGCAGGAAAAAAGGAAGAGCATCTAAGGCACAAGCCAACAGGTGACAAACACACACACACACACACACACACACACACACACACACACACACAAATATTGAGAGACCAGTTAGTTCCAGGACATTTGTATACAGAAGTTAGATTACATAACTGCTATTATACTTAACATGATATTAAGGTATGGATGAGTCTGAATATGTGAAAGGTCATTGCATACATACATTAATATGATAGCATGGACCATAGAACAGATATTGGGGAACATATAAACAGAGAAATTTGACTAGTGTTTATCCACCCATGTACAAACCTGTGCCCTTAGTTGGGGATAAAAGATCTTTTGATCCAGTTTCTAGTACTTTTACTGCAATAAATAAATAAATACAAATAAAAAGGTGACTGCTAAACTTTGAAGAATATAAGCATCCCCACCCACATAGAGTCCAACTTCTGTATTTCCACTCTACTAATTACGGATATCTAATTATTGCCTTGAAACAGATTATATACCCTGGGTCTAAATAATGTCATTTTCAGCTTTGAAAATGATTTTTCTCATCTTTTAAATGGCTACAATCATCACTGTGTTGGCAGACAATGGGCACCAAAGATGTCCACACCCTAGTTTTCTGTAAATATATTGCCTTACATCACAAAAGGAACTGTGTAGACATGAGTAAATCTTCCTGTGATGAGAGGATTATCTTTGATTACCAAAGTAGGCTCAGTTTAATCACAGCTTTCTAAAAGTAGAACAAGGCAGGTGAGTAGATCAGATGCAACATGAGAAGGACTTGACCAACTCTAGGTGGCTTTAACGATGGAGAAAGAGGCCATGAGTCATAGCATGTGGGTAGCTCCTAGAAACAGGGAAATGAAGACCTCAGTCCTATGACCACATATAACTGAATTATGCCAATAATCTGAATAAGCAAAGAATGAGATTGTCTCCTAGGGCCTCTAGAGAGAAACACAGCCTACCCACACCTCAATTTTAGCCCAGTAAAACCTTTGCTAGACCTAGATCTACAGAACTGTAAAATAATAAATGTATGTTGATTTAAGTCACTAAATTTGTGTTAACTTTTAATAGCTACAATAAAAAAAAACTCATAAAAAGAGCTCATCCTCACAGAATTGCGGCTAATTTTAAATTAGACAATTCACATAAAAAGCATATACCATTCCTGATACTAAGTTGTTAGCAGTTTCAGCATTGTTCTTTTGTTATTGTTAGTATCACAGCACTTAGACATGAGGCACTGTTTTATAGATATAATTTTGAAAAGATTGTATGCACCTTGATGGCAACAGTCATGCCTAGTTTATCTTGTAGTACTCATGCTAGCCATACCATTGTAGGTTTTAAAATTATTTTGTGTACGTGAAATTAAATAAACAACTGGACAGAACTGCAGGATTTTGCATTTTCATATACTTAGAATTCTGAGCTAAATTATTACAGAAACATTTGGGAGTTGCTTCCTCTACCCAATCAATGTGAAACCGAGGGAAAAGAAGAAAAAAATGCAAGTAAACTGTCTTTTGTAGTTGGTCTTCAATAAGCAAGAACATGGCCAATAGTGAACTAAGGAATGAAAAGCATTACACAACACTAAATGGGCTGCCACATTGGTAGCTTTGACATAGTTGCTGTTAGAAACAAATTTTAGAAATGACAATACATGAAGTCTATATGCACTGCTTAAGTGATATGGATTAGGAGTTATTATTTTCCTCTCATTCTGCTCAGTAAGACTTAGTAGAAAAGATGAACAAGCAACAGTAAGAATAGCTCTTTCATCTCTTCTATAAATTTCTTGCCAGCCAGTATTAAAGCTGTCCCAAACTTAAGCCTGTTTGTGTTACCATATACACAGAATACTCATCAGGGATCATACCAAAGAATATTGGAATAGAAAGAAGCTTTAAGAATTTGAATTGAATTACAAGACACCTTGATACTTAGGCACATTTTTTTATAAGCTTCTATTTTCTTTGCTCAAAGTAGTATCTCCAGAGCTGCAAAGCACAATTTTCACTGCTTTGGGAAAAACTGTTGTCTTTTCTGAGAGTCAAGTATATCTGGATAATTACATATTTGAGGTTTACAAACACAACCTTTGATATATTGGAAAGCAAACATGTAAGACAGGTTAAAACAAGAAAGGTATATTCATAATATACTATTATTTTGGTTTAGGTATCATTTTATCCTTAAATCTTTGAGCATATATAGGAAAAACACAATCTAGAGACTCACAGGATTTGTGCTCCGCTTTCTGTGGCAGACTCTGCGATGGCCCCATGGTTTCCATCTCATGCTTTTGCTCTTGCATAATCTTCTCCCTTTGAGTATAGGTCAGACTTGTGATTTTCTTCTAACCTGAGAATACAGCAAAAGTGACATGCTATATGTAATTATGGCATGTAAGACTGCAACAATTGTCTCCCTAGGAGACACCATTTCCCTTGCTGGCTTTGAAGAAGCCAGCTGCCATGTTGCAAGTTAAAATATGGAGAAGGCCACATGACAACCGATGGTGGCCTCCGTCCAGCAGCTGGTGAAAAAGTCAGAGCCCTCAGTCTGATAACTTGCAAGAAGACTGAATTTTGCCAACAATCACATGAGCTTAATGGGAGATTCTCCTCCAGTTGAGCCTTAGATGAGACTAGTACTCTGGCTAACATATTGATCAAAGCTTTGTTAAACCGTTAAATGAGACACTAACTAAATTATGCCTTGACTCATGACACAGAAAACATAAGATGATAAATTGTGTTGTTTTAAACAATAGCTAATATTCTAGGTTCCAAAACCTTTTCTGTGAAGATTGAGAAAAGTTTCTTAAATATGAGCTATTGCCTCATATTTCTTAAAGTATAAATACTAAATCAATACAATAACATCAATTGACTCTTTATGATTCTACATATATGAACTGACTGACAAGTGAAAGCTTCCATCTTTAAGATATTTCAAGACTATATATAAATTGTTGGTTAAATGTTTCACTTGTGTGCCCACTTAATTTAATTTGCTATAAAGCTTGTTGTAAACCTATTTTTTCTTTCTGACCTTTGCTATATCTACTAACCAAATCAGGCAAGTTCACATAATAAGTATTTCTAAAATTCATCTGGCTTTCTTAATTCCTAGTCATGAGCCCTGACTTGAGAGCTATCAAATTCCACCCTTGACTGTATCAACTTCATTCTGATCTCAACACTTCACTCTCGCTGTTTCTCCTCCCTTCATTTTCATGTAAAACCAGAATGACATTTCCTATATAAACATGTAATTACATCAATCAGATTCTTTATCTGCTTTCCCAAGTCTTTGAGAAAAGGCTAAACTCTTCAGTATAACTCCTCTCGAGCCCAAGGTTTTATTAATTTCATCTGCCTAGCTAAAAGAAACACATTTTGTTTCCTCAAGGATAAGGATTACACGTCTTAATCACTTTATTCTCAGCATTCTGCATGTCCGATTCAAGCCTGAAACAAATTTTACAGTTAATATTTGTTGAAGTAATACATGAAGCAAATAAATAATATATTTTAAATGTATGTCATCAGAATATGAATCTCATATACATTTGTACATTTATTTTCTGTACCTATTTATCATTAAACTTTAAATAAAACATCTGAAAGGCATGTACAGAAGTGAAGTCAGCAAGATGGTAAAAACGGAGTTTTCTACCCCTGAGGAAGCACAGCTCAGCACAGAGAGAGACCCTATTGGTTTGCTGTTTCTCTCACAAGGGAAAGTTAGAGCACAGTGAGAGTATTTGGCACTTTCAGCTATATGCGGTATTGCTCAAGAGGCCCATATTTTCTCATCTTACCCGAAATACTGAAGGAATCACCATGGTTAAGCGGTTGAGAGAGCCTGGAAGCAGAAAAGTAAAGCTCCAGAACCTACTAAATACTCCACAGACTCCATCAAGACGCCCTCCCATCAGTCACTTAGCAAGCCTCACCTGTGAACTCCTCCTAACTAGCCAACAGGAGTTGGGAAGTTAGAAGGAGTTCATAAGAGTTCAAATACTCAAAGTGCCTCACTCTTTCACACAGGCCAGATCGTCAGAAACACCTTTGTGAGTGGCAGCTGCAAACAACTGGTACAGACAGATATCCCAATCTGCATGATTGGGAGAAAGCACACCAACTTGAGTATTTTAGGGTGCCACTCCTAAAACAGCAGAAGGGTATCAGCACCAGCTTTGAATGTTCAAGAGAAGGCATACAACATTAAGAATTCTCCTTCATAGAAAACAAGAAGTGTACAGCAGGCACATCTATAGAAAAAGTCTGAAAGAGCCTTGAAATTCCTGAGTTGTTTGGTGAAGGTATTTCTCTCCTGTAGTCAGTCAGTAAAAACTGGAGGAGTTGACTTCTTTAAATGTTAATTAAAAAAACACAGGACTCAGGGATCATGAAAAATCAAGAAACATGACACCACGGAAAGAACACAGAAATATTTCACTAACCGCCTCCAAAGAAGTGGAGCTAGACAAATTGCCTGACAATTCAAAATAATTGTTCAATGGAAGCTCAGTGAGCTACAACAGAACATAGATAGGCAATTCAATAAAAACAGAAAATCAATATGTAAACAAAATTGGAAGTTCGGTAGAAAGATAGATATCATAAAAAAGAACCAAAGAAAATTTTGTAGCTGAAAGAAACAGTGAATGGAATTTAAAATGCAATAGATAACATTAGCAGCAGACTTGATCGAGCAAACAAAAAGAATCTGTGAACTCAAGAGACAGATCATTTGAATATACCCAGTCAGAGCAGAGGAAAAAATGAATGAAAATGAATGAAGGAAGACTATGTGATTTATGGACACCATCATTAGAGCTAACTTTTGCCTAATGGGTGTAAAATAAAGAGAAACAAAGGGCTAGAACGCTTATTTAGAAAAATAATGGCTAAAAAATTCTCAAATGTAGGTAGACATATGAACATCTAGGCATACAAAGCTCAAATTCTGCCAATAAGCTTCAGTCCAAAGAATACTTACCAAGAAATAGAATCAAACTCCAATCAAAGATTATAATCACACACAAAAGTATAAAGCTTACACAGAGAATGTTGAAAGCACCAGGAGAAAAGAGTCCAATGAGATATAAGGAAATTCCCTCAGACTATTAGTTGATTTATCAGCAGAAACCTTGTAGGCCAAGGAAACGTAGCATGATATATTTAAAGTGCTGAAAGAAAAACAAACTGCCAACCAAAAATGCTTGACCCAGCAAAACTTGTCCAGAAATGGAACAGAGATAAAGACTTCCCCAGATGAACACAAGCTGAGGATGTTCATCATCACCAGACCTGTTTTACACAAAATGATAAGGGAGGTCTCTGAGTTCAAAGAAAATGACAGTAACTTGTAAAATAAAAACATACAAAGGTATAAAACTCACATGAAGTAGTAAATATATTGTCTTAGAAAACAAAGGTATTAAAAATAATTATAGCTACGACAACTTAATAAATAAAAAGATATAAATTGTGATCTCAGAAGCATACTATTCAAGGGGATTGTAGTTTTTATATGTGATTGAAGTAAAGTTGTTATTAGCTTAAAATAGCTTGTTACAACTCTAAAACGTTTTACATAAGCCTCGTGGTAACTACAAAGCAAAAATCTATAGTAGATATACAAAAGATAAAGAGAAAAGAATTAAAAGATAAATTTAAAAAGGAAGAGAGCAAGAAAGGAAGAAAAGAACAAAGTATCCACAAAAACATCCAGAAAACAATTATCAAAATGGCTGTAATACCTATCAATAAAATAAATAGACTAAAATCTACAACAAAAACATTGAGTGTCTAAATTGACAAAATAAGATCCAATTTTATGACGATCCTAAAAAGACTCACTTGACCTGTAAGGACACACATAGGCTGAAAATGAAGGAATGGGAAAAGATTTTCCATGCAAATGGAAACTAAGATAGCTGTACTTGTATCAGAAAAAAACAGACTTTAAGTCAAAAACTAGAACAAGTGATAAAGAGGGCTGTCAAATAATATTAAAAGGGGTGATTTCTCAAGATGATATAACAACTGTAAATATAGATGCACTCAAAATAGGAGCAACTGAATAGATGAAGTAAATATTAAGAGATCTGAAAGGAAAAATAGAGTAATGCAATCATTATGAAGGATAGCCATACATCACTTTCAACAATGGATATATCATCCAGACAGAAAAATCAGTAAGAAAATATTGGACTTAAACCATACTTTACACTAAATGGAACCAACAGATATACACAGAACATAACATCCAACAGCAGCAGAATACACATTTATCTTAATCACACATAAAATATTCTCCAGGATAAATAACAGCTTAGGCCACAAAACAACTCTTAATCAATTTTAGAAGACTGAAATCACAAAAATCATCTTTCCCAAACCTAATGGTATAAAACTAGAAGTCAATCACAGGAGAAAAATTAGAATATGTATAAATATGTGGAAAGTAAATAACACAATCCTCATCAATGAAGGAGTCAAAAAAGAAATCAAAAGGAAAATTTTAAAATATTTTGAAATGAATGAAAATGAAAATTAAACATACAAAAGTAATGGGATGCAACAAAAGTAGTTCTAACAGAAAATAGTAATAAATGCCTACATTAAAAAGGAAGAAATATCTCAAATAAATAATCTAACATTACACCTCATAGAATGGAAAAAAAGAACACACTAAGCCCAGACTTAGTAGAAGGATGTAAATAACAAAGATCAGAGAAGAATTAAATTAAATACAGACTAAAAGACACTAGAAAAAAAATAAAACTGAGTTGTTGTTTTGAAACATAAATGATATTGACAAAACTTCATCTAAATTAAGAAAGAAAAGACTCAAATACATAGAATCAGAAATGAAAGAGAATATATTGCTTCTGATGCCACAGAAATACAAAAGATCATTAGAAATTCCTAGGAATAATTATATGCCAATAGATTGGATAACCTAGAAAAATAGCTAAACTCCTAGAAACATATGACCTATTAAGACTGAATCACACATAGAAAATCAGAACAGACTAAAAATGAGTAAGGAGATTGAATCACTAATCAAAAGTCTTCCATCAAAGAAAATTTCAGGACTTGATGACTTCACTAGCTGCCCGCCTCAGTCTCCCAAATTACTGGGGTTACAGGTGTGACCCAAGTACACTGGTTCTTTGCACCTGGCCAGTAACTTTTTAATTACATGTGTGACTCACATTATATTTCGATTGGTCAGGGCTGCCCTATGTAGTTGTATTCTTCAGCAGTGAAAAGGAACACATGAATGTGGGCTTCTCCTTTACATCTCATTCCAATGGGCAGACAATTCAGCGCTTCTACACTTGGATAAGGCCCAATCACATTAGGGAGGGCAATCTACTCTGCTGGGTGTACTTATTCAGATGTTAATCTCATCCAGAAGCACCCTCAAAGACATACCCAGAAAATGTTTGAACAAATGTCTGGGGACTTGTACCACAGTTAAGTTGACATGTAAAATCAAACACCACATGAGCTGTTAAATATTTTCTAATTCCCTTACAAAGCAGTTGCATTCCTTTGAAAATCATTTTTAGTTATTCTGCTTGCTCTGATACCCCTATTACTTGTCCTGCAAAACTCAAGTTGTAGCTAATAATTGTCAAAGTCTATTTACTGATAATTAACTTGCATGCACATAATAAGTTCACTTTACTCTAGTATGTCATCATTACACTATTTTATTGGTAATGCTTCTTGGTTGTAGGCAACTGAAAATAACTCTGGATAACTTAAGTAGAAAAATAATGCTTAAGAGGTACATCTGAAAACTTACAAAAGTGCCTGGAAGGTTGGAAAATAAGGCTTAGTCAACTGTCAGGAACTGAGAGGACAGGCAGTGAGAAAAACAACCAAGGCCACTCTTTGGATTTGAACACCTGCGCTACTGAATAATTAATGACATTGATGTTTCCACTCCTTCTGGATTTATGTTTCTCCCTCAGATCCTGTGTGGGTGCATTCAATTGACGAACCCCAATAACACAGGTCTGTGCCTTTGCCACTACAAAAGCATTAAGCTTATTTCTTGCATGTTGAAAAGCAGGACCCTGCCCACCTGACAGCAGGCCTGACACTAATTTGAGAAGCTTGTTCAGATTCTGGGTAATATTTTTAATAACAAATATCCCTACAGATTCCTCTAGACATATCACTTCTGTGGTATATAATGACAGATTGGCAGTAGGGTTTACACAGAAATTAGAAGTGTATATTTCCAGTAAAATAAAAGATGCTAGTATATTAAACATGGCATAGTTTTAAATGTAAAATAAACTTTATAAAAATGAACTTTGCGATATCACAAACATTTCTTGTGCTTTCCAAAATTTAATTGACCCTTCCAATGAGTCTCTAATGAAGACTGAATCCTAGTTTCAGACCTTCCAATTTTTTCAAACCACAGGCGTTTATTGACCTATTAGTCTTAGTTCAACCTCTTAGAATAAAAGATCAAAGAACAGCAGATAATTGCTCATGGACATTTCCATTAAAGTGTACCACGTAGTTTTTTATGTGTTTTTTTTTTTTTTTTGGCAATTGTTAATGGTGTGTTGACATTTTGAGAGTAACTCATTATATTACTGACTTTATATATGGCCAAGTGTATAATTAGCTATTCATAGCTTACAGTGCTTAATTGACATCATCAAATTTTAAAATTCCCTTTTTATTTACCTAAAAATATACACCATCGAAGCAGTCAATGCACATTTTAAAAATAAACAGTGCCAAAGGACTTATCATGAAAAGTAAAATTCTTCTAACCTATAATTTATATCCTCGGTCTCACCGATTTTTAACATTTTTTAGTTTTAATTTTCTTGGAGATTACACAGAGAAATCTAAGTGAAGTGTTCATACTGCAATTTTTACAATCTATTATCTATACAAAGGCACTATATGACAATGTTCCTCTTTGTATTTCACAGTTTATTGATCCCATATCATCACAAACAACTGTAACTGGTGGAGAAAAAAATGAAGGTAATTAGAAGGATAACAATGGAAGAGTAAGATGGACTGCTCAGAGATATTCCAGTGACTGTATTCTCCTCAGAGTTGGCCTTACCCTGTCTCTTAATGCAAGGAAACAATCTGTGATAAATTGCTGATGTGCCTGGACATTTATTATTTGAGTCTTCATTGGACAATGGAGAAAAGCACACCTTTCATCCCAGGTATATGATGACGAGCCCTTGAGCTCATGTGTGTCCTGGGGCCGTTACGTCATCCCTGTATAATCACCAGGGCTACTCTATTCTCAAGCATGTTACATAGTTTGTTTTTGGTCTCGTGACAGTTCAGCAGTCAGAATGCAGCTGCTATTTGCAGCTTGGTTATTTTCCCAAAGAAAACCCAAGGCAAGAGAAAAATGTCAAGGAAGCAGAATGTTTATTTTTGGTACTTATTCATATATTCAGTAATTTGATGTCACAAGTTACAAGAATCTGACCATACCAAGCACCATGGCCTAGATGTCAAAAATCAAATTGGCAGAAAAGTTACCTGTTCTTTGAAGTGAAAACTAGAACTTCTTCAAGTTTAAATGCTTTTTTGTTGTTCTTGTGTGTTTTATTAGCAGTAACATGTGTACATGCACACACACGTATTATTGGTAGAGATAGTTTTCTACTTAAATAAGTTTTTTATTGATATTTTGAAACACACATAAATTAATATGACTTCCACATTTTAGACTACCTATTTAATGTTCTAGGCAATACAGCTTGGATGCTGGTAAGAATTCTACCCTCTGACACAAAACCTGATTTCTTGTAGTCTCCCCAAACTTAGTAAAAAATACTGCCATCTTTTCAGTTACTTTGGCCCAAAACTTGGAATTATCCTGTAGTTCTTCTTGTTTTTTTGTTTAAATCCATTTAATTTGCTACAAGCCACAACCAATCTACCAATAAAACTAGTCAGCTGTCCATTCAAAGTATGTTTGGTATCCAACCATTTTTCAGTACCTCCATAATTAACTTCTTGATCCAACATCATCTCATTGGATTTTTGCAGTAGTTGGCTAACCATTCATTCTCTCTTTGCATTCTTCATCCCCTATGTTTGTTTTCCATAGAGCATCCAGTTTTGTATTATAAGTCGGATCATTTCATTAAAGTAAAAGTAAAACCATTTGTGGCCTATGGGTCCCATATAATCCAGCCACCTGCTACTTTATAACATTATTTACCATCTCATTTGTTCATACCACTTCATCCAGATCATCCTTCTTGCAGATATATCCATCATGCTCTCTCGTCTGTGCATGTGCACATTCTGGTCAATTCTCCTGGAAGTCCCATTGCTCTGATATCCACATGTTATGTTTCTTCATGTTCTCAGGTCTCCATTCAAATATCATTTTGTTACCATGGCATATTTCTGATAACTATAAATAAAATGGCTATCTTGACCCATATCTCTGACCCTTTATCCCTCTTACCCTTTTTATTTTTCTTTAAGATTGTGCATGACTATCTGCCCTTTCATTTATGTGTTTATATCTCATATCTTCTCCTAGCCTCCGACCTCAGAACATAAGATCTATCCTCATAGAGATTTTATTTTGTGTTTGTTTACTATGATACCTCAGGTATTTGAATATTGGCTGGCTTAGAGTCAGCATCCAAATTGATTGACCAAAAAAATAAATAAATGCATAATAGATGAAAATTTGATACTCAGTAAAGGAATATGACTAGCATTGATGGAGACATCAATTAAATTGAAGGCAGAAGTTCAACCATCAAATTTGGCAAGCTTGAACTATTAACTTAAGGAGGATAGATTTAATGGAGTTGCAGGCTTGCTATGAACTCCTCTGTAATCCTATCTCAGCCCCATCATATCTGTGTATTTGAGAAGAATGGTTCAGATCCAATGTCTTCTGTAAATGTGGGGCTGATACTCGAAGTCTTCCCCAGTCTCAGGGCAAAACAGAGGAGGGGCAAGGGCAGAGGAAATCCTTCAACTATCATGGATGTCACCATTCTGAACCCTACTAGGATGCGGAGGTGAAGCCACAATCAGGCAGAGGAAAACAATGGCAGAATGGATAGTGAATGCAAATGCAACTCTAGTAGCATGCCTAATGCTAGACCATCCTCATGAATCCTGGGCAGGAAAATACTTTTAAATTCCATACAGTCTCTCTTAGTTGAACTCATAATGTTCTAAAGAACATGTAGCACTAGGCCTCAGTGATACTTATGGGTCCTGGGCCATTACTTCACCATTCAAGCTATTGCTCCTGTATTGATGCTGCAAGATCTTCATACATTCCTTTATTCATTCATTCATTTAATAAATATATTATGCTTCTCCTACAGGCCAGATGCTATTCTAAAATCTGGATAGAAAACACAAATTGAGCATGGCTTCTGCTGTCAAACCACATGCAACTGGAAGCAAAGTTAGAAAGAAAAATTTCATAGTATAACTAACAGTGACATCCACTAGACTCTCAGACTGTACAATAGGGAGGGAGGATGGTGTTGTAGTTTTAGTAAAAAAAGAAACAAGTTAATGGTAAATAAAGTGTCGCTTTGATATATTTATATATGTTTAGAAGTAAATACAAGACTCCAGATATCCACCTTTGGATTTATCTGTCACTAAACATCATCACCCTGATGTCAGAAAATAGACAATACACTTTCTAGGTGCCTAATTTATTTTATAGCCATATTGAATAATGTCTATATATTCAAGTATAAATAGCTTTTTGAATAATTCTAGTGAGATATTTAGTTAAGGCAATAATTCAGGGTTTCTTCCTTCTTGACTGAAGCCCTAGTTAGTCACTGTAATATTTTTTGAGTGAATACTACACAATTTAGAATTTCATAGACTTATATGCTGCTTATGTTGGTATGTCATGAGAGCTTAGGGAAAAATTAGTTTGTTGCACAAAAGAATGTATTTAAATTGTTTGAGGGATTTCTTAATAAATAAAGATGGTGTAATTTTTTGAAAAGTAATGAAACATATGACCAAACATTGTTCTCAGTACATTAAATATCAAAGTTCAGGAGAATTTTTAAATGTGCTCCAGAGAGATAATTACCACAAGAAACAACCCTGATGACTTCTCCCATTAGACTTTATTTATTTATTAATTTCTTGATTTATTTACGAATTTTCTCATAGCATCTACTGTGGGTTAGGCATTACAAAGTGCCCTAGTAACTTAATTATGTGTTTAACAAATATTTATTGAATCAATGTTAGGTAAGTGGGAGAACAAAACACAGAACCTTCATCTCTAGATTCTTTCAGTCCACAGAGAAGTTGCCATGATGAATTGTCTTTCACCTGAGACCTGAAGAATGAGCAATGAAACAAAGTTCATCAGTGCTCTGGTTTATGGATGATTGGACTCTTTCCTGAGGTAACGGGTGATGCAAAGCACAGGGAAGGGTGTTTATTGCCCTCCTGGCACTGTGATTGCAAATGCTCTGCTTGTTGGTTGAGTGGTCTCTGTGCCATGTGCTATCTCAGGTGACCTGCAGGGGTCTGGGTGATTAAGAAGTTACTTGGGAAGCCTTTAGGCCACACCTTGGGAAAGTTACACCTCTTAGCTGAATGTGGCAACTTGGAAGTTGGTTCTGGAGCTTCTAATGATGACTACTGAAGAATGAGTTCTCTCTGGCTTGGGTTGTTTCTCTATCTGTGCAGTATCTTGTATCTCTTTCAATTAAATTAAGTCATTCTTGTCAGCATTCCAATGCACTATATCATTTCTAACTTGAAAAACAATCCACACACCTCCAGCTACCAATGAATAGTCCACTTCCCTCTATTGGTAACTTCTTAAAAGAGTATTCTGCACACATGGTGTCTTCAGTTTGTCATTCATGTCTGAGTCTGATCTGGCTAACAAACTCAGATACCCTTTTTGTAACATCAAATAGGCATTTTTCAGTCCTTATCTTACCACAGCATTTGATTCCATTGTTCCCCTTCTCCTCCTTACACACTTTTCTTTTGACTTTTCCATCATCACCCTAACCACCCTTGCTCCTATAACTGAAATTCTTCTGAGTCTGTCTCTCTTTTAAGGTTCTCTTTTCATATGGTCCCTAAAATTGAATTTTTGTAAGGCTCAGTCTAGGATCTCCTCTTTCAACTCGATTTTCCTCCTCGATGATAGTGATCATTCTCATGGCTTTAAATACTACCAATACTAAATAATATCAATAGCTTCAAATCTTACATTTCCAGCCCTAATGAGCTTCAAGTCCATTTAGTCAAATGCCTACTCAAACACATATGATTATTTCACAGATAGCTCAGACTTCACATGCTCAGGAGGGGAATACTGATATTATTAATATTCTGATAGTAATCTTAATAAAAAGAACTTCTACCTACCCAGTTGACTAAAAAAAAGTCAGTCTTCACAGTTTTCCCACTCTTGCCTCCCACACCCTAGTAATTAGAAAAACCTTGCAGTTTACGTAAAAATATTTTCGAATCTCCCAGTTGCCTCTGCCCTTAGGTCACCTTCTAAGCTGTTCCAGTGTCTTACAACTGTTCTTGACAGCTATGCTGTGACCCACTGCAGTCCCTTTTCCACATATCACACAGGTCTAAATTTAATATGTGAACCAGGTGTATCATTTAGTTACTTCAGCCCCGTTATGAACATCCTCATCCATCAAGGGCTGTATCTTTCTTGTATATTCACACAAAGCAGTACTACAGAGGAATGAAGGGTGATCAATCAATGTCAGATGCAACAACATGGATATAACTCAGAAATATAATGTTGAGTGAAACAAGACAAAAATAAAACAGCTCTTACCTTATAATTCTGTTCATATAATGCTAATGAAAGAAGTAAAACTGATCAATGCTGGTAGAAGTTAGCACTGGAGTTACATACGGATACATAATAACTACAAAGAATTGGACTGGTAATGTTCTGCAGCAGCTCCCTGGATATCTTCACTTTGTGAAAATTCACTGAACTGTATAGTTCTGGTTTGTGCCTTTTCCTTTACATAGGTTATGCCTCAATAGGAAGCTTACTTTAAAATTCAAAGAGTGTTTGGGTCTTTCACTTCTGCTATTGTTACTAACCACTCTGTGTATGTTAAAACTAAGAAATAGAAATGGTAGCATTTTCTTCTGGGTAATTATTGTGTATTTTGAAAAATGCCTAATTACATATTCAACTAACACACAAGAATGATTTCAGAAAGCTTTAGCTAATATGAAAACTATGTGTTCTGAATAAATAATACCCTGCTGTCAGAAGAGTAAATACCCAGGCCTATGATTAAAAGTTGTTAATACAACTATGGTAAAGAAAATAAATTAAAAACATAAACAAAGTCTAGAAATACAATATTACAAGTACTATTCTGGCTATTACAGTGACAGGAACAACAATACTAATCTGTTTCAATGGGAAAAGCAACAGAGAGGAGCTATGAGAATCTATGTTTTACAAATCAAATTTATAATATGAAAGCTGTTCTTATAACTGTGATATTTCTTAGTCATTACTTAAGGTTGAGATTTTTATTTCAGGTATCTAGATATAAAAGATCTAGGACACTGAAATCAGTTTTAGGAGTTGTATACAAATTTCTTATTTTTTAATTTCATGGTCTTTATGACACATGCAATAATAAGCATTTGTGGGTCAAACTTATCAAAGCCAATAAACAAGACATATTCTGTTTATAAAAAGATACGATAAATTGGTTTCGAATTTGCAAGACAAAATTATTATTTTGACTTTCAGAACAAATTCCATCCCTGAAACTTCTCAATCATTCATATAATAAGAGGTGAAATATAAAATAGAAGTAATAATTTAAAAGTGATGTAAATTATAACATCAATTATTTTCTTCAGTTTGAGAGTTATGTTTATCTGTGCTGAAGAATGAAGACTAATCTGAACTGAAACACTTAAGACTATCGCTTGGAGATATGATGTGAAAACTATTAATATGATTAAGCAGTTCAATTAAAACATAAATTATTCACTAACCTTGAAAACTCTGCTTTACTAAATCACTAAAACTTCTATACATTAAAGTTAAAACAAAAATGCAAATATATGTATTAAAGATATTTTGTTTTATCATTCTTATTTGAGTAAAAGATGTTAAATTTCTATACTAATGTAGCTTTCCTCTTGTTTCTGTTTTCTTATTTTTTGTAAACTTTTATGACAACTTTAGCAGCAAATCATAATTTTTACTGATTCTCTACAAACTTAGGCAATCCAGCATATTTCTAAAATATATTTACATACAATTTTAATAGGTAAGACTTTGTAATGTTTTAATGTGCCCAATGGGAGAAAAGTCTCCAAAACAAATAGGAGTTTCATTAGCAGTCTAAAGATAACTTCATTTTCCTATTTTCAAATGATTAACTCCATTTTACAGCAGCTGATAAACATCAGCTTGAATGAGATCTTCTTTGTGAGCATGGGGGCTTGGGTAGAGAGTTGGGCAGATGGATGTTTCAGTCAGTCATGAGCACGGAGCACGACCCCTTCAAATTCCATTTCACGACTCACTTCATGTTCAGAACTGAATTTGCATGAAAATCAAATTCATAAATTCAGTCGCGCCTTTGATCAGAAATTTTTCGGTTGTTATCGTTCTTTTTGAATTGTTGTAAAAGTCATGGCAGATGGTATGTTTCTGAAATGTCTGTTGATGCTCATCTTCCTTCTCTCACCACAGCACAGTATTAGAAAATAATACCTTCCTAGGACAAGGCCTTCCTAGAGCCTGAATAATCCTTAGACATAACACCTTCATTTCATAAATGAGGGAAGTAAATTACAATCTGAAATGGGACCTGTCTCTGTTCCTCCCAGCCCAGTGACCTTTCAGATACATCAGTGTGGTCTCCAAGAAAGTGAGCAATCAAGCTTGGGAAACCTTGTGAGTAATTAGGAACTTTGCTATAGAAGCAATCAAGATAAAGCAATTTACATACACACACGCACAGACACATAGTTATGCAACTGCTGTGTTATATATTCATATAGTATATATTTATGAAAATACACTTTTCATATATATGAATTTTTATAAAAATAAATATAGGAATATGTAACACAGCATATACATATACTTTATGAAAATTATAAAAGGAAATCAATTTATATACATATTAAATTGCTTTATATTTCTTTTATGTATGATTAATGCATATTTATATATATATGTACCTATAAATTACATTTATAACAATTAGCTAAAATAACATATGAGAGCATGGAGTTAGGAAAGCAGAAACATTTGAACCCTAGATCTGCCACCTAACACCTCTGTAGCTATAGGACCTTAGACATGGTATTTAAAATTTCAGAGCTTTAGAGTTTGTTGTTGCTTTTAATATATATGAGGCTGGAATGTGGACTAGATAAGTTAATGTTTATAAATGCTTACCATTTATCATGCCTGATGCATGGTAGTTAAGATGCTTATTTTCCAAGTTTCAAAAAAATTTCCTATGCATGCGAGTAAGCACAATAACCCATACGGTTTGCCAGGAAATGGGCCAATTATTATTATTTGCCAAGGATCACATTTATCATGTAAGGTTGGTATAACTGACATCATGGTTACAGATAAGGGCACAAATGCTTAGAGGGGTAAAATTGCCTTACCAACATACTGAAAGTGACTGGGAGAGCTTTTGTCTATGTCACCAAGCAGATGGAAAAGTAATTTCAATTGAAGCCACACAAAAAGCTCTAATTCAAGGACTGCAAGTGTGTTTGCCTCAATAACGCATTTTCCAAAATTGATCTTACACTTACAATTTCCACTTTCCTGAAACATTAAAAGACATTTAAGTTTCCCCTCTATTTTTTGCTCAGATGTATATAATATAGTCATGAAATTATACGAAGACTCTACCTTCACATCAGTTTTTTGCCTGACATAACCTGTAGATAGGTTCTGAAACAATGATCACCATCACAGTAAAGACAAATTAGATACATGTAAGTTGGAACTTTAACCACACACCATGCTGTGATCTGAAATCTCCATAATCATTAATACATTTCTAGGCCCGGACCCAAGATTCTATTTAGTACTATAATTTAAAAAGCATCTCTTCTGCATTCAACATATAGGCAACATGCCAAGAAAAAAAAATAGTCTTGATTTGTTTGCCAGCTGGCATTTTGAGCTGAATGGCCCACTACCAAAGAACTGCCATTTGTCACATAGGAAAGCAAAATGAGTTCCTTGCTAAGTATACATACTTCTTACTGTTGAAAAATTATCCTAAGAATAAACTAATTGCCTTTGTAAAACACAATTTCATTTCACCCCTCATCCATCTGGAAACTCTGAGAGAGACAAATATAAAATTGCTGGCAGTAGGGATTTTGGATTTAATACAACTATTGATATATGGCTATTAATAACCTTTTTCTGCTGGAATTGTTTCAGTAGAGTTAGTATCCCATCTTTACTGTAAATAATTTGCTTATATTTATGAATGCTGTTAAATGAGGAAATTTTCTTTATATAGCTATGTTTTATATATAACAAAACCGTGTGTGTATATATATATATAATTTAATTGGCATCTAGAGTACATATATATTGTAAAATTACTTAAAACCCACAATAGTCTCATTCATGCAATTATAATAATTAATTCCTGGTTATTCAAATTATTTACTAGCATCAGAGATAGTTAGAAACACGTAAGACTTGCTTTTGAAAATGGGATTTGAGATTGGGTTCAGGCAGGTAAAAAACTCAAATTTAGTCATATATCCATTCGGAAAACAAAAAATGTAAAATGTTGAGCAGTGATTTTCTGGCTACCACTGGCTAACCAATTGTCATTTCAAGTATTTGGCACAGATGTTTCTCTGGAAAATGTGTCAAATTGGAATTTCTTATCTCTTCCTACTCTCCACATCATTCAACTTGAAATTTGGGAAGGAGCGTCAGCATAGAAGATTCCACACCAGTAGGTATTTTAAAGTGGGTAAAATGTTGGGAGATGGCTCTAATAATTGTCTAGTGTGTTAGGAAGTATACTAGGACATGGTGTAGCAATATCAATTACACGGAAACCTTGCATCTTAACATTCCCACCTGGCTTCTTTAGACTGTTCACTTAACTCTTACGTAATCACTTGAGTTGTAAAAAGATCTAGGTCCAAAAATTGTACTTCATGATCATCCTATTTATAAATTTTGTGGGCTGGGGCAGGGGAAAGAGCAATTTGGGCAAATTTCTAGTTTTTCTAAAAAAAACAGAATTTTGAAATTTCTAATGAGAAATACAAACACTTGTATATTTAGGCATAATTTTATAATTAAATTTCTTTACAGTTGCTTACTATTTAACTATCTTCATATTGTAAGAACCTGTTTAGAATCAGAAATCAATCAGTGGCTCATTAAACTCTTTTATTCAAGGAATACGTTCCTATTGCTAAGCTGTGTCATTTGGATGAGTATAATATTAGTGGGTATGTTATTAACACTGATTATAACTAAATCTGACAAGCTATGCTGACCCAGAGAAATAAAATCAGAAAACTTCTATTTGATTCATTCCAAGGAATTGAAACCCTAATTTGAAGAAATGCTCCATTTGCATCTACAGGCAGTTTCATGATTTATGATGTGAGAGTTCTCAGCTAAGATAGAAAGTTGACTCTCTAGGAGTTATTATCTGGTGGAAATGAAATTTCCTAATCTATTTAGATGAACCGGGTTGTGCATTATCTTTCACTCTGGTATCTCCTGACTGCCTTCATTTCAATAACTGCTGCTGCTATTCTCTGCTTACTGAGGGAAGAAGATAAAAAAATGTTATTTCATGAGAATGCAAAATATCTCATCTTTATTATATTTAGATAAAAATCCACTTGAAGAATAATAATTTTATATATATAATAATTCTATTCCTGAATTATCTTTTATTTGTTGCATTATATAAAGGTGTGAGTCACACAACATTTTACTGTGTTCGCTTTTACTAGTGACATTCCTATATACAATAATTCAAGAAATGAACAAAAAATACGATTTTGAAAGTTCTGTAGTGAGGGACAAATGTCATAAAGGTTTATGAATCTTCACAATAATCATTTTTTGCATTGATGAGCGTCTCCAAGTTGCTAAATACTAGTATTTTTGAGAATTCTCATGATTAGCAAACTAATACATTGGAATTTTTTGTGTTTAAAATTGTTTCTGTGTTGTCACTTTTAGAGACTTCATTTACTTGCTGCATTAGGACTGCAACCAAAGATTAGTAAACTAGTGTGTTCAACAAGAAAACTTTGGAAGTGTTCTTTAAATTTATTCTTTCTAATAAAAATTAAAACGTATTGATTTTTTTTATTTCTATGTTCTTTTAAGATTAGAAAATGAAAAATCACTTACACTGTAAAACTCTCTACCTTAGCTGAAAACTCTTCCTGTCATAAATCATAAAGCTGCATGTAGATGCAAATGGAGCATTTCTTCAAATTAGGATTTCAATTCTCTTCACATTATAGCACTTGCCAATGAATGACCTTCAAAGATAGTTCTTTTCAAGAATTTCCAAATGTGACAGAGCAATATGAAAGAGATGCTGTGTAGAGATATTCTATAAGAATGTGTCAGCCAGCTGAGTGCTTACAATCATTGAGTCTCAAGGTTAGAAGAGAACTTAAAACTCATTTAGTTCAACCTTGTGTTCTGATGTTTGAAGTGTTTCTAGAGAGAAGCTCTCTCTGGAGCTTGGCAACATGGGTTTTAATCCCAGCTCCTAGCTTTCAACATGGGACCAGTTACCTAACCTGATAAAGCTTCATTTTCCTTATGTATAAAATGGGAATAACAATAATAGGGCCTGTTTAAAACATTATTATAAAAATTCAGTGAGCTTTACATATAAAACATTTAGAATCATGTCTGATTGGGTGACTCACCAAAGGTCAGGAGTTCGAGACCAGCCTGGCCAAATGGTGAAATCTTGTCTCTCGACATGATTGTATATCTAGAAAACCCATCGTCTCAGCCCAAAATCTCCTGAAACTGATAAGCAACATCAGCAAAGTCTCAGGATACAAAATCAATGTGCAAAAATCACAAGCATTCCTATACACCAATAACAGACTTAAAGAGAGCCAAATCAAGAACGAACTGCCATTCACAATTGCCACAAAGAGAATAAAATACCTAGGAATACAACTAACAAGGAATGTAAATGACCTCTTCAAGGAGAACTACAAGCCACTGCTCAACGA
This sequence comes from Cebus imitator, assembly GCF_001604975.1. Classification (NCBI taxonomy): domain Eukaryota; kingdom Metazoa; phylum Chordata; class Mammalia; order Primates; family Cebidae; genus Cebus; species Cebus imitator. The sequence continues at coordinate 7,482,750 of NW_016107381.1, read as the reverse complement.
AATAAGAGAGGACAACAAACAGATGGAAAAACATTCCATGTTCATGGTTAGGAAGAATCAATATCGTGAAAATGGCCATACTGCCCAAAGTAATTTATAGATTCAACGCTATCCCCATCAAGCTACCAATGACCTTCTTTACGGAACAGGATAAAACCACCTTAAACTTCATATGGAACCAAAAGAGAGCCCACATAGCCATGTCAATTCTAAGCAAAAAGAATAAAGCGGGAGGCATCACACTACCAGACTTCAAACTATACTACAAGGCAACAGTAATCAAAACAGCATGGTACTGGTACCAAAACAGAGATATAGACCAACAGAACAGAACAGAGGCCTTGGAGGCAACAAAACATATTTACAACCATCTGATCTTTGACAAAACAGACAAAAACATGCAATGGGGAAAGGATTCCCTGTTTAATAACTGGTGTTGGGAAAACTGGCTAGCCATGTGCAGAAAGCAGAAACTGGACTGCTTCCTGACACCTTACACTAAAATTAACTCCAGATGGATTAAAGACTTAAACATAAGACCTAACACCATAAAAACCCCAGAAGAAAATCTAGGCAAAACCATTCAGGACACAGGTGTAGGCAAGGACTTCATGATGAAAACACCAAAAGCATTGACAACAAAATCCAAAATAGACAAATGGGACCTAATCAAACTCCACAGCTTCTGCACGGCAAAACAAACAGTCATTAGAGTGAATCGGCAATCAACAGAATGCGAAAAAATTTTTGCAGTTTACCCATCTGACAAAGGGCTGATATCCAGAATTTACAAAGAACTAAAACAGATCTGCAAGAAAAAAACAAACAAGCCCATTCAAAAGTGGGCAAAGGATATGAACAGATGCTTTACAAAAGAAGATATACATGAGGCCAACAAACTCGAAAAAATGCTCGTCATCACTGGGCATCAGAGAAATGCAAATCAAAACTACATTGAGATACCATCTCACGCCATTTAGAATGGCGATCATTAAAAAATCTGGAGACAGCAGATGCTGGAGAGGATGTGGAGAAATAGGAACACTTTTACACTGTTGGTGGGAGTGTAAATTAGTTCGACCATTGTGGAAGACAGTGTGGCGATTCCTCAAGGACCTAGAAACAGAAATTCCATTTGACCCAGCAATCCCATTACTGGGTATATATCCAAAGGATTATAAATCATTCTACTATAAGGACACGTGCACATGATTGTTCATTGCAGCACTGTTTACNACTTCTTTCCTTGAGGACTAGAAAACTTCCTAAGTATCTGCTTACCCCACATACCACAGAATTTAAAATCTGGGCTTTACCTTTACATTCAGTAAATAATCAGCCAAACAAAAAGGTGTAAGCAAAGCCAAAAACAAAGTTTCAAATATTCAACTATTCACATGAAAACATTTCCGTGAGTCTGATTTACTCAGATAATTCTTTCCTTTTTTCACTTAATCATACCTGTGTAAATCCTAATTAAGAGTTATCTGATAACAACCGTTGATAGATTAAAAGGAAAAATAAAATAGAAAGAAACCTAATAAATTTTTAGTTCTCTAAGTAATCTACTTGGAAAATATAAGTAATTTTCTTAAATGTCTAACACATATATATGTATTCGGTACCACAGGTAGTAAAACATTGGCCCCTTAAGAGTCTCAAATCATTGAATTTAAGTTACTTTCTAATTATAAATCCTTGGGCACAATATATATTTACTCTACAACTGAGTTTTCCCACATTTAATTTGGGCATGTTGGCACCTGTCTCATTGTAATGGTGAGTGAGTAGTAAATAAGATGATGAATTTTGATTTCTAAGCAAAGCAACTGAAAATAAGAGTTTGATGTAAGTGATAATTATTCTTTCCGAATATGTTGCATGTAAGCATTCTTTTTTTAAAGTGCTGGGCTCTTTCACGTCTAAACGTGAACCCTAGAGAAGGCTGAAACCTTATCAGGGTATTGAAGCACTAATTCCTACAGCTCAGAGTTGAAGTACCTAAGTCAACCACTTTGACTGCTGATTGAGCTGAGTCTCTACAGCAAGTTTTGGGTAACTTCCAGAATTCCTGAGTTTAAATAGATTTTATCTAAGCTTAAGAAAAAGCATGATGGCACTTATAAGTGGAATGTAAAAAAACCAAACTCATAGGAATGGAGTAGAAGAGTGATTACCAGGGATGGGGAGAGTGAGGAAAATGGAGAGATGGTCAAAGAGTACAAACTTTCAGTTATAAGATGAGTAAGTTCTGGAGATCTAATGTACAGTATGACAACTACAGTTAATAATGATGTGGCTGGGCATGGTGGCTCAAGCCTGTAATCCCAGAACTTTGGGAAGCCGAGGCAGGCAGATCACTTGAGGTCAGGTTCGAGACTAGCCTGACCAACATGGTGAAACCCCGGCTCTAAAAAAAAAAAAAAAATTAGCTGGGCATGGTGGCAGATGCCTGTAGTCCCAGCTACTAGGGAGAGTGAGGCAGGAGAATTGCTTGAATGGGGGAGGCAGAGGTTGTAGTGAGCCAAGATCACATCATTGCCCTCCAGCCTTGGCAACAAGAGCAAAACTCCATCTCAAAAAAAAAGAAAATAAATCAATCATGCCTGATACCCACCCATCCCTCCTCCTTTCCCAAACTGAGTACCTTGTCTTGGGTGGGTCATCTCAAAGAAACCCATTGTATTTGGTCAGCACATACTATTGATGATGTCTTTCTGCTATTAAGCCCAGAGCCATCTGCTGACTTTTCCAGTTCCAACCCTTGGAATCAGGCAGAAGAAAAAGGCTTACTCTCAACATTTCTTGAGTTATCTTCAATATTTGAATTCAGCACTGGCTCCGAAATTAGACAGATTGGGTAGCAACTTGGTTACTGACTGAGGCTAGTAACTGAAAATATTTAATGCCATGTTTTCTCGTGGGCTAGAAAGAGAACATGAGAAAGAAAGGGTGATTTAAAAGAGACAGAGAGAGAGGTGTTGTTATAGCGCCAACTTCTTAGAGTTGAAGGTACATATGTAGTTAGAATTTAATTAATGGTAGTAATGAGAATGATGATGGCAAAGAAGATATTAATTCCCATACGAGGTTAAATGTGCCCCAATCACCTTACACATGTCAAACTGTTTGCTCAGAGCTTTACTGCATATCCCTATCACAGAGTTTACATGACTGCAAAGTTAATCTCATGGCTATACTCCTCAAATAGTTTTGCTGTACATCAGTCCTGATTCTGTAATTCTGGCCAGAAAGAAAAATCATCTTGATACTAGGCTTCATTTATTTAATCGACAAAAGATGCCTTTCAGAGTTCGAGTATCTTATTAAGATCAAAAACTTCCCCTGATATAGAAACACAGCAGTCGATTACCTGCAAATTTCGGACAGACACCTTGATATTATTTTGTTGCAATTGCTTATTAGTTCTCATGTTATATTCCTGTACTGCACTTAATTTTCATATTAAAAATAGGCATCCTTTCTGTTCAAACTTCCTTAAATGAAACCATATTGCGCTTCATTTCAGGCAGTTTTTTTTTTTTTTCATGTTTCAGTTACTATTTTTCCCTAAATTGTTTGTGTTCTCTAAGCAATACCAAGAATGTTGATAAAACAAAAGATCACATCATCTCTCACTAGAAGAATTGCGATGGCCTTATCACTATGTTTTTGCTTTCGCCATTCATTGCTTCTAATCTACAAACAACTGCCAGTCATCTTTCTACAGCATAAATTTGTCCTTCGTTGATTAAAATCTTCTATTGCACAACATCACCTACAGAATGAGGTGCCTTTTCAAGGCATTCAAAACCCTCTATTACTGCATTAACTTCTTCACCAAATTCATTTCCTTTATTTAAGTTCCTTGCATTGTGTCTATATCTCATCTGTACCACTACATGGAATTTACAAATTGATTCATGCTGCTTTGAAGCTTCCCAATATAGTACCTGATGTTCTGGATACATAGAAACACTACCTACACTCACACTAACCACACAACTTACATACACATACACACACACTCACCATGCTTATCTTGAAAATTCTTCCTTGTTCTTTGCTTACCATCTCAAATGTTTTATTTGAAGTGTTTCCTAGTTTTCTGGTTTTTTTGGTGTCAGGATGTTAGACTAATTTGTATCGCTTTTTGGAGACAGGATGTTAATTTGTATAGCTTTCTATGACTTGTATATATTAATTTACAATAAAATAATTTAAAATTATAGAATAACTTTATAATTTGGAAGTACTTTTTTCTGTTTATCGATTTTGCTTTTTGTACATGTGTTTTTTAAAATGACAAGAATTGGTTTCTCCAAGAGTACATAATTATTCATTTTGGATGGTGAGATTTGGGGAAATGCCTTTTTTTCTACGTGTGTACTTTTTTCTTCTTTTAAACTTTTAAGTTCGGGGTTACATGTGCAGGTTTGTTACATGGGTAAATTTGTGTCATGGGGGTTTATTGTATAGATTATTTCATCACTCAGTTATTAAGCTTATTACCCATTAGTTATTTTTCCTGATACTCTCCCTCTTTCCACTCTCCAAAAGGCCCTAGTGTGTATTGTTCCCCTCTATGTGTCCATGTATTCTCATCATTTAGCTCCCACTTATAAGTGAAAATAAGAGGTATTCAGTTTTCTGTTCTTGCGCTAGTTTGCTAAGGATAACAGCCTCCAGCTCCATCCCTGCAAAGGATATGATCTTGTTCTTTTTTATGGCTGCAGAGTATTCCATAATGTATTTGTACCACAGTTTATTTATCTAGCTTACCATTGATGGGCATTTAGGTTGATTTCATGTCTTTGCTATTGTGAGTGCTACAGTGAAAATACATGTACATGTGTCTTTATATTAGAATAATTTATATTCCTTTGGGTGTATATTGCTAGGTCAAGTGACGTTTTTGTCTTTAGGTCTTTGACAGATCCCCAAACTATTATCCACAATGGCTGAACTAATTTATGCTTTTACCAACAGTATATGAGCATTCTTTTTCTCCACAACTTCGCCAGAATCTGCTTTTTTTTAACTTGCATTGCTTGAACTGTGTGCATTTGTGGGAATCTTCTAGGTGAAAAGATTTTTTCAGAGTTTTCTCATTGTTTTGAAAAAGGATGTTTAAAAATCAACAGTAAGGTTAAAAAGAATTACTCTAATTACATATCAACTTCTAGAGGCTTTAAGAATGAAATTAAGTAAGCAATTTTATATAATTTTTAGAAGCTATATATTCATTTAGCATATATTATAGAAACCCAGATGGCATTAAAAATAAGACGAATTTTCCACATTTTTAGTGCCATTATGATCTTTCTACCATAAAATTTTGAATCAGGAAATAAAAATATTTATTATATAGTAAAAGAATTTATACAATATATAATTGTGAAGATATTATGGAAATGTTGGGTAGTCAAATGTAAAAGGAATTGCTGTGTTTGCATATCAGAGAAAATAACTGGACCATACAAGTTTGGGCATTCTTTATGCTTTTCCATGGGCAAAAACAATTATGAGAATCCTTTTTAGAGGTTCTTACAGTAGAAAACGTATTTTTTAAAATGAAATAAATTAAGCACTAGAGGCAGAGAATGTCTGAGTGATGCTGAGTGGCTCTGCTCTGGCTATCTTTTAAAACCCAGGAAAGAGATAACATTTCAGCTTTTAATAGCTGGTTAACATTTGGCTCATGTGAGTTTGCAGACAAATAATATCAGCTTCATCTCATCTAACTACTTCTGACTTCAGGCAAGGACAAGAGGATCAATTCTCTCTATGATGGTAGAATGCTAAATCAGCTCCTCAAAACTGGTTTTCCAAGATATTAAACCATAAATATCATCTTGCTTGCAGATGAGCTTCCATTTCAAGCCCTTCACTAATGCTTTCCTGTCCTTTTTCACTTCTTTCCTTGAGGACTAGAAAACTTCCTAAGTATCTGCTTACCCCACATACCACAGAATTTAAAATCTGGGCTTTACCTTTACATTCAGTAAATAATCAGCCAAACAAAAAGGTGTAAGCAAAGCCAAAAACAAAGTTTCAAATATTCAACTATTCACATGAAAACATTTCCGTGAGTCTGATTTACTCAGATAATTCTTTCCTTTTTTCACTTAATCATACCTGTGTAAATCCTAATTAAGAGTTATCTGATAACAACCGTTGATAGATTAAAAGGAAAAATAAAATAGAAAGAAACCTAATAAATTTTTAGTTCTCTAAGTAATCTACTTGGAAAATATAAGTAATTTTCTTAAATGTCTAACACATATATATGTATTCGGTACCACAGGTAGTAAAACATTGGCCCCTTAAGAGTCTCAAATCATTGAATTTAAGTTACTTTCTAATTATAAATCCTTGGGCACAATATATATTTACTCTACAACTGAGTTTTCCCACATTTAATTTGGGCATGTTGGCACCTGTCTCATTGTAATGGTGAGTGAGTAGTAAATAAGATGATGAATTTTGATTTCTAAGCAAAGCAACTGAAAATAAGAGTTTGATGTAAGTGATAATTATTCTTTCCGAATATGTTGCATGTAAGCATTCTTTTTTTAAAGTGCTGGGCTCTTTCACGTCTAAACGTGAACCCTAGAGAAGGCTGAAACCTTATCAGGGTATTGAAGCACTAATTCCTACAGCTCAGAGTTGAAGTACCTAAGTCAACCACTTTGACTGCTGATTGAGCTGAGTCTCTACAGCAAGTTTTGGGTAACTTCCAGAATTCCTGAGTTTAAATAGATTTTATCTAAGCTTAAGAAAAAGCATGATGGCACTTATAAGTGGAATGTAAAAAAACCAAACTCATAGGAATGGAGTAGAAGAGTGATTACCAGGGATGGGGAGAGTGAGGAAAATGGAGAGATGGTCAAAGAGTACAAACTTTCAGTTATAAGATGAGTAAGTTCTGGAGATCTAATGTACAGTATGACAACTACAGTTAATAATGATGTGGCTGGGCATGGTGGCTCAAGCCTGTAATCCCAGAACTTTGGGAAGCCGAGGCAGGCAGATCACTTGAGGTCAGGTGTTCAAAACCAGCCTGACCAACATGGAAAAATCCCATCTCTACTAAAAATACAAACTTAGCCGGCCATGGTGGCGTATGCCTGTAATCCCAGCTACTCAGGAGGCTGAGGCAGGAGAATCGTTTGAACCCAGGAGGTGGAGGTTGTGGTGAGCTGAGATCGTGCCAGTGCACCCCAGCCTGGGCAACAAGAAGGCAAACTCTGTCTCAAAAAAACAAACAAAAATAAAAATAAACACAAAACAAAACAAAATAATGATGTATTTTATACCTGAATGATGTATTTTATACAACTCAAATGTTCTCACTACAAAAACATAAAATGGCAACCATGTGAAGAATGGATACACTCATTAGTGACTGTGGTAATCATTTCACAATGTATATGTACATTACAACATCACATTATGACCAGATAGTGGCTCAACCTGTAATCCCAGCACTTTGAGGAGCCAAGGCAGGAAGATTGTTTGAGACCAGGAGTAGGAGACCAGCAAGGGCAACAAAGCAAGACCCCATATCCACAAAACATTAAAAAAAAAAAAAATTAGCTGGGCAAAGTGGTGCATACCTGTAGTCCCAACTACTCAGGAGGGTGTGATGGGAGGATCACTGAGGACAGGAGGTTGAGGCTGCAGTGAGCCACCATCATGCCACTGCACTCCAACCTGAGCAACAAAGCAATACCTTGTCTCAGAAAAAAAAAAAAATTGTATACCTTAGATACATACAAATTTTATTTCTCAATTATAGCTCAATAAAACTGAAAAGTGAAATACTGTGATAAGAAAAAAAAAAGAAGTATTTTCCATGTTCCCTTTGGATGTTAAAGAGTAAAAAATAGCTGATGTCCTTTACATGGAAGAAAACATCACAATTGTGCCACAAGAAATGAAGTCCCTCCCAAGGATTACCTGTGCCTGCAAAGGCGGCTTATCGTGGCTGCCAAGCTCAGCACCAGCTCCCTGCAATTACTTCAAAGTGGCTCCTGGTTCAACCGCTCTGAATGCCTCTAATGGCATAAATTCTCTGGGGAATCCACCGCCCCATCCCTGTTTATCTAAAAAGTGTTTGGCTACTGAAAGAATTGATAACATTATTTTAACTCGTCAACACCACCTCTAGAGGGCAGCTAACTAGTATCTCTGTGATGGGAGGCACGTCTAGGCTGGAATGTCTTCAAAAAATGTTTCTTAGTGAGCCTGGCTGAGGCTCTTTAAAGCACCTTCAGGGAACCAGCCTGATGCATGGGTGGAGCAAAGCACCTCGGAATCCCCACTGCCCGTTCTTCTGTGCCCTGTAGCAGAACACAGCCTGATTGATCAAGCTAAGCAGGTTAAGCCTTTTACCACTGCCTTGATGATAGATGAAAGGGGCAATTTGTATTTGCCTGATCAGAGCTATGTGCGTGTCATTTCAGCATTCATTTGCAGGACCAACCTCATCACCTCAGGCTGGCTCCCACACGTCGTAAAGTCCTCCCAAAGATGCATTTAGAATAGGCATTGGGAAAATTTACAACAGCAGAAAAGCAAACTGTAAGTGGCTAAATCAGAAAAACACATATAAATGTCAAGGCCTTGGTTTTCTGACACTCAAAGCACCACCAAGAGGGAAGAGAAATCTCTTTAAAGTCTATCAAAGGGTAAAAAACAAAGTTAGATTTAGGAGAAATAATAGTAACATCTATAGGTTAATGAGATGGAGGTTAAGTTGCAGCTGAATTGGACCTCTATGCTTGTATTCTTTTAAAATTTGCTTAATGTTGATATAAATAATAAGAGTGATAGTTATATGCTATGTTTTGCTATTTCTAATAAAATTTTTTTGATGGAAAAACCATTATTACCTGTCTAATGTGTTAATCTATTCTCCTGATTTCCACACGCACAAAAGTAGCCTTTGCCAAATGATTAATGGTTTTGATCGTCACAATTAACTGTAATTGAAGCCATGCATGGAACTCAGAAGGAAATGAGAAATCCCTAACATGCAGCCTTAGAGCCCATAAAGAGACAGTAACACAATGCGCGTTGAGCCCACTTAGACTCCTTGCATGTGGATTAAGACCCATTTTGCGGCCACCATTAAAAATACAATGCTATTGGTAAATGTTTAAAAGCAGAGATGTTCTGTAACCAGCTTGTACCAGCTCACATGAAAGTCAATTCTGTTATTTTTTTTTTCAATTTTTCATTCAGTGATTGTCAAGTGGTAGCTTGAAATTGACTATGGTGGGAAGGTTTGCACCATGGGTATGAGCAAAAGTTATAAATCAGGAATGAGTTTCTACTTTATTCCCTTCTATTCCTCCTCTCTCTCTGGAAATCCATTTACCACCACAGGCCTATTTAAAAGGATAAATCTTAAATGTACTTAAATCAGAGTTTCTTCTAGAAAGATATTTGAGGTTTAAAAGTTGCTTAAATAAATGAAACAGTTACCTGGATAAAACAGTGATTTTTGTTCCTTCATTCTTTTCTCACCTTATTCACTATCCTACTATCTACAAGCTTTACTTCCTGACAATTATATTTTCTCTTATCCCACTTTTTAAATTTTCTATTGTCTGCCATCATTTTTCCAAAAAATTTCATTTACTTTTACTGATATCTACTCTTGTTTTTAATAACCACCCATAATTTATACATAAATTCAGTGAAAGTTTCCCCTAGAAGTTGGAAACAGCCTTCTCATTGACAACCTAATGTGTAGAAAATTAACACCTTGTGAATGAGAAAATTAGTAGTGGTGGTAGAAGTAAGAATAAGAAAGTACTGGCAGTAGCAACAAAGTAATAACAGGTACCATATGTTTTCTAGTCTACTCTATGCTGGATGTTAATATTGAAACTTTTTACTTCTTAATAGCAATCCCGTGTGGTTGTAATGATTCCCCTATTTAAACAGGTTGATGACTTTCAATGATGTCACAAAGTGAATGTGTGGCAGAATACATTTGAACCCCATTTTTATTTATGATTCCTCTCGTGATTATGATTGCTAGTGATATGATTGAAACAATGTGTTAGTGTCCAAGTTGAGTATCGTTGAAGGCCATCTTAGTGAATTGTGGCATGTGAGAAGAAAGGATAGTTAAACATATTTAGCGTGATAGACCACTGTAAAATTGGAGAATGATAAAATATACCCTGAACTACCCAGAGGAGAAGAAAACTAAAAGAGCTATGCAGGAGCTTATATGAAAAGATACACTGTCTAATCTGAGTCCTGGATGATTTATTTTTCAGAGTTGAGCATGACTTTGTTGAACTTTCCAATAAAAATGATTCAACGGTCAGTCTAATTAAACAATGAGTTTAGCATTAAGCCCACTGGCAGAAAAAGGATGCCTCTGAGAAAGAACAGCTAACGTCTGCTTCCTAAAATTTTGATTCCTCATGATAAATAATTTACTTGGAATTTTATTTTACATATCAGATGTCTGTGTCCCTGCGATTGCTGGTCAGACCCAAGAGAATGATAAACCCACAGCGCACTTTTAGAATTGTCTGGGACAAGACGGCTCTAAGCTAGGATCTAGACCAGCCTACATTCACTTTCTATCTCAAGTTAGAATCACATCCTAAATGGGGGCTGACTCCCCAAGGCCTGCGTCATATACTCCAGAGTATACGGACTTCTCAGTCTTACAATTTATCACACTATTGCCTGTGTCATTTAAATTGTAAGACCTGTGAAGTCAAGATAGGTATCTGTCTTGCAGACAACTGCATTCCTATTACTTGGTGTCTCAATGAATAAGTGTTGACTAAATGATTGAATGAATAAATGAGAATTCTGAGTTGCTACAGCGGTACTGTCACCCTGCGTAAAACCCAATTTGTTTAGGCAGCCAGGCCTCTTTATACCTCGAATTACAATACCACCTATTGCTTTGGTCTGAATGATTGTGCTTCTATGGAAAGCACAGTCGTATGTTGGAACTTAATTCTCAATGTGATCTTATTAAGAGGTAAGGCCTTTAGATGGTAACTAAGTCCTGAGGGCTCTACTCTCACGAAAGAGGCCTGAGGCAATCCCTTTTTCAATAGCCACAAAATAAAAATACCTAGGCATAAGCTTAATCAAAAAGATGAGAGATTTCTATAAGGAAAACTACAAAACACTGATTAAAGAAATTGAAGAGGACACAAACAAATGAAATATATATCCTATGTTCTGGGATCAGAATTAATATTGTTAAAATGGCCATGCTGCAAATCAAATAATTTCATCGTGTGAGCTAAAATAGTTGATCACACGAAGGTAGAGAGTCAAACAATGAACACCAGAGATTGAGAAAGATGTATGGGGAAAGGGAGGTGAAAAGAGTTAGTTAATAGGTACAAGCATAAAGTTAGACAAAAGACATGGGTTCTAATGTTTGATAGCAGAGTAAAGTGATAAAAGTTAACAACAATGTGTTGCATATTTCAAAATAACTGGAAGAAAGTACTTGAAATGTACCCAACACATAGAAATGATAAACACTTAGGTGATGGATACCCTAAATGCCCTGACTTAAGATTATTAAACTTTCTATGCATGAAACAAAATTACACTTTCTTAAAACAATCTACACATTCAGTGCAATCGCTATCAAAATACCAACATCATTTTTCACAGAATTAGAAAAAAAATTCTAAAATTTGTTTGAAACCAAAAAAGAGCTCTCCCCGCCCCCCGCAAAAAAAAGGGGGCCAAAGCAATCCTCCAGGAACAAAACTGGAGGTATCACATTACCTGATTCAATATATATTATAAGGCTATAGTAACCCAAACAGCAAAATAATGGTATAAAAACAGACAGACTAATGAAATAAAATGGAGAACCCAGGAATAAAGCAATGCATTTACAGGCAAGTGACCTTTGACAGAGCTGCCAAGAACATACATGGGTCAAGGACACCCTCTTCAATAAATGGTCCTGGGAAAACTGGACAGCCACATACAGAAGACTCAAACTGGATCCCTACCTCTCATGTTATACAAAAATAAACTCCAAATGGAAAAAAAGACTTAGACATAAGACCTCAAAATATAAAACTACTAGAAGAAAATATAGGTAAAACTCTCTAGAATATTAATCTAGGCAAAGATTTTTATGACTAAGACCTCCAAAGTACAGTCAACAAAAACAAAAATACACAAGTGGGACTACATTAAACTAAAATGCTTCTACACAGCAAAAGAAACAATAGATTTTTTTAAAAAACCTACCTAATAGGAAGAAATATCTGCAAACTACTCATCTCTTAGGGGACTAATATCCTGAATATCCAAAAAACTCAAACAACTCAACAGTGAAGGAAAACAAATCAATCTCATTAGAAAAGGGCAAAGGATATAAAAAGCTTTTCTCAAAAGAAGACATAAAAAAGCCAACCGGTATATGAAAAATATTGAACATTACTAATCATCAGGGAAATACGAATTAAAATCACATTAAATTTTATCTTATCCTAGTTAGAATGGATAGTATTAAAAAATAGCAGATGTTGGCAAAGATATGGAGAAAAGAGAACTGGCATACACTGTTTATGGCAATGTAAATTAATACAGTCACGAAAATTAAAATGTGATCCAGCAATCCTGCTATTAGGTACTTACACAATGGAAAATGAATCAATATATCAGAAAGATACCTGTATTCCCATTTTTACTGCAGAATTACTCACAATAGCAGAGATACACAATCAACCAAAGTATCCAGTGACAGATGAATTCACAGGGAAAATACAGTATACACATCCAGTGGAATACTATTCAGCCATTAAAAAAATGAAATAATTTCATTTGCAGCAACATGAATGGAACTGGAGGTCATTATCTTAAGTATGTCATCTAGGTACAGAAAAATAAATACTACACATTATCACTCATATGTGTGAGCAAAAATAGTTTATCACATGAAGGTAAAGAATAAAACAATGAACACCACAGACTGAGAAAAATGTATGGGGAAAGGGAGGTGAAAAGAGTTAGTTAATGGGTACAAGCATGCAGTCAGATAAAAGACATGGGTTCTAAAGTTTGATAGCAGAGTAAGGTGATGAAAGTGAACAACAATGTATCGCATATTTCAAAATAATTGGAAGAAAGTACATGAAATATACCCAACACATAGAAATGATAAACACTTAGGTGATGGATACCCGAAATACCCTGACTTAAGATTCTTATACATTCTATGCATGAAACAAAATTCCACATCTACCCCATAAATATGCACAAATGTGATTTATCAAAAATGCTTTAAAAATTAAAACAAAAACATTTTAAAATGAGACCTAAGGATGCTTGATCATCCTTTTCACCACATGAGGGTACAGCAAGAAGTTACCACGTATGAAACAGAGAGCAAGCCCTTACCAGACACAGCTTCTGGCACCTTAATCTGGAATTTCTAGCCTCCTGTACTGTAAGCAATAAGTGTCTGGTTTTTTTACCCAATACAGGTATTTTGCTATAGCAGTCCAAATAGATAAAACACCTACTAATTACCCACTCTCAGATATTTTGTTACAGCAGTCCCAACAGACAAGACACCTACTAATGATAAACATTTTACAGAGGTAAGTTTAAATAACAAACGGATTGTTTTAAAAAATAAGTTACTTTTACCCTGGCCATTTATAACCTATTGTCCCAGAAATAATGGTATAAATTATTGTTGGAGCCTCAGTACAACTTCAGCCAGATTAAAAGCAGATCAAATGTTAGAAATGAATTTGAAATTTTAGGAAAAGAAAATTATCTATTTTTATTCTGTTCTTTGTGATCCCAAAACTGACCTCATCATGGTTTCCTTGCCTCCAATCAAAATATTTCAGGCAGCATCATGGGGTCATATGAATCACTTCCACGGAAGGCAGCATGATTATTAGTGTATAAAAATAATCATTGGTATGTTAAAAATCCTGCTAATATAACTAGACATTACTTCAAACTTCTACTTGTCTTCAGTCAGCACATTCAGCACATTTGAAAATAAAGGTGCAGACAGATTGTTGGATCCATGATGCATAGGAATATATTATATAGTGGCCACAAAAAGTTGGAAATAAGGAAAAATAATAGAATTGCAAAATGTGGCCCTAGATAATGTGAATTGGATTAAGGCCACCACAAAGAAACTTACAAGGCAAGTAATGGTAATCAATAAAATTAATACAAATAAAAATTTCTCCATTAGGAATCAAGTTTGTTGCTTACACAGAAAAAATAACCCTTAATGAAAATACTTCCAGTAAAATATAATTAAGTAGGGTATATATTAAAATAATTTCACATTAATGTATAGAATGCCAATCATTGAAATGAGCTGCATTAATCTAAATAAATCAAGAATTTTTTTTTTACAAATTCTGTCAACATTGGCACACATTTAATTATGTATGTAAGTATCGATGCAAGATTCAGGAACTAATTGATCACGTCATGCAGAGATGCATATTGACTGTATTTTTTATTCTCAGAAACAATAAGAACTTTATTTTTCATTTTAGTGGATGATGGTGATATTCTTAAATATTTTAATCTATACTTGTATAAAGTAGACATATCCTTGGTTGAATAAGTACTGGGCTATCTACAACTATTAGAGAATACTGGTGCTTCACTGTGTTACATAATTTATGAAATAGTTGGTTAAATTCAAAGTAAATCATTTTATTAAAAGATTATTTAAAACCTTATGATGTCTTTTTTACATTAATGGAAATGGATTTTGATGGCACCTATTTTTAGCTGATTAATGATAGCAAGAAAGGCAACCACTTGTTCTTGAGAAATAACTGAGACTTGTTAATAAAAGTCCTCAGTGATTCAATCTACAGATCTAACATTTAAAAACACATTTTAAAAGTTAATGGAGCATCACACACTGGGGTCCACTGCAGGGGTTAGGGGAGGGTGGGGAAGGAAAACATGGGGAGAAATGTCAGGTATAGGTGACGGGGGGATGGAGGCAGCAAACCACCTTGTCATGAATGTACCTATGCAACAAATCTTGCATGATCTGCACATGTACCCTATAAGCTAAATTATAATAACAAAAAAATTATAATTCCAACTTGCAAAAAAAAAAAGTTAATTTTGTAAATTTACTTAGAGAAGTATGTTATCTTAGCTTGCCTCAGAGGTCTTAGTGACATTTAGTTTTGAGACATGCTCCTTAAAACCTAATTTACTAGTGACTGTTCGTGACATTTTCAACCCACACAAATAATTTCAACATGAATCATAGTTCACAAATGCCGTATAGAACCTATTAAAACGTTTATTAAATATTTTAATCACAACTCATTTAGCAAGTAAGTTGAGTAAATCAATTTGCCTCAAATGACTTTAATTTTTTAATGACAGAACCAACACTGGAATTCAGATATAAGGACTCTTAATCATGAAACTCACTTTAGGAAAACCAATTACTTACATATTCTAACTTTATAACTTGTTTTTAATTTTTCAATACATTTGCCAATAGTTGATTTTTGAGTTATATATATCTTAGTTGTCTCAATCTTCTTTCTTTCATAGCTCACCTCCATATGATGTCACCAACAAATTCAGAATTATCAACCTTTCAAGTGCAAAATAAAACATAAATCAAGCCTGGTGTGGTAGCTCACACTTGTAATCCCAGCACTTTGGGAGACCGAGGTGGGAGGATCATGTGAGGCGGGTAGTTCGAGACCAGCCTGACCAACACGGAGAACGCTCGTCTCCACTAAAAATGCAAAATTAGCTGAGTGTGGTGGCCCAAGCCTATAATCCCAGCCACTCTGGAGGCTGAGGCAGGAGAATCGCTTGAACCTGGGAGGCGGAGGTTGTGGCGAGCTGAGATCATACCATTGCACTCCAGCCTGGGCAACAAGAGTGAAGTTCCATTTAAAAAAAAAAAAAAAAAAGATAAATCGTCAAAAGAGTAATGGGTCTACTACACCACTACTATGTGCATTTTGGAGGAAACTGACTGGTTATATTTTGCTTGTTTTATTTTTAAAATAATTCAAAGGAAGAGAGCTTCTCAGGGTGAAGCAGGTCAGCTATACCAAGTTACAGAGTTTCAGATTGTATTTCATAAGTGAAGTTTCAGATTGTACATCGCAAATAAACCTTCCAACCTCCCTGACTCTTCTAATTTTTTTTTCACTTATACAAAGGTATTTTCACTTGATTCGTTTGGTAGCCTATTGTTTGATCTGCTCAATGGAACTATCAAAGAAGACTATTGGGATCAGTTCCAGGTATTTTTACTAAAATGAATTATGGCACAGTGTGCTCATGTCAATGATCCATGCTATATTTGGTTTTATATAATACACACACACACAGCAGGAGCAGTACAAAATCCTCAAAATTCACCCCTACTAAGATACCCCTGGTTCATGTTAATATGTATTTATAGGGTCTTCAATCAATTTTGGGTTTTGGCGCTTTTTTTTTCCCCCTAAAAGCAAGGCTCATGTTTCCTTGTTCAGAATATGTTGAGAACTGACCTTGGTTACTGACTTGGAGCCAATGAAGGACAGTGAGGGCAAAGCAAGTTTCATCCTCCAAGGGACCTGCTTTTTGTTTTTCAGTAAGCGCTTCACATGGTCGCCTTTGGCAAGGAGGAATAATTTGAAGGGAAGTTTGAAGATCAAGGGGTTTTGTGTTTAATCCAACTATATACCCCCAATTAAGTCTGAAGAACCTAGATGGTTGTTTTTTGTTGTTGTTGTTGTTGTTTTATGGTCAGGACTCTTTTGACACAGGAGATCTACTGGGTTGCACATTTAGATTTTATTGCGTCTTTGTCATCTTTATATTCAAAACCTAAGCCAGATTCTCAACACTTCGTTCTTTGAGGCCACAGGAAAGTATCCCTCAAGGCTGTAATTGAGGCCCACTGGATTTCAAAAATGTCTTAAATTGGCACTTGACTGTCCTGAAATTGTCATCTATTTTTTAAGTTCCATCAGAAGCCATCCTATTCCGTTGTCCTAATGTACGGCAAGACTTGCTTGGTCTCCCAGGACACTGCTGTGAGATAGCACTTCCTTCTAAGTAAACCCAACCACTGCCTGCTAGGGATCACTACTACCCTGCTCGCCAGTTGCAATGACCAACAATGATTACTTTCATTTGGATGAGCAGTCTAAATTCTAAAACCTGTCTTGAGGATATATATCTTCAAAATGCTTCTATTACAAATTGTCTTCGCCCAGGAACCTTGGAAAACAGAGCCCAAGGAAAGGATCTTGTCTAAAATTTGATTTAGGTGTTACAAGCCTACAGCAGAGAAAGTGAGGGGAAAAGAAAGGGAGGTTAAGGAAGATGCTGTGCAATACAACAGCTGTTAAAGTAGCACAGCCCGTCACAGGGATGCTCACTCAGCACTTAGGGATTCTCCAGAAATGCTACAAGAAGGAATCTCACCCTGGGAAGGAGAACGTGGGAATTTACCCACCAGGTTCCCTCCTGTCTCCCATTTCATGTCAGTTAATTTTCACCTTTTGGCCAGCCTAATTCCCTCCCAACCACATGAAAGGCACAAAGAAAACCAAATTTCACATCCTGAAGTGTGAGATTCACCTAGTTTCAAAGGTCTGGCATAGAAGAGATGAGAGCCAAGAAAGAGAGAAAGATGGACATTTGGGGGAATCTGAGAAGGCAGGTGAAGATTTTGTTCCCAAACAACTCCTGGTTTCCACTCATTCACCAATCCACTTATGCCCTCTCCTCATCAAATTATTCCATCATAAAATGTAGGGCCTCTATTTCTCCACAAGAAACACATCAATGCATCATAAAGACATAGTTCATGTCCATGGGCTTTCTAATTTGATAGAAGAGCCTGCATATGAGAATAAGAGAATCAAGAAGGCTTTCCATTTTAAGTGATACATAAAATAGAGTATGATTATAGAGTAAACGGGTAATGAGGAGTGAGAAATTGGTTAACTGGGGAAAGCTTTCTGAAACGGCTGACATGTTTTGGTCTACTTTTTTTAAAAGCAAAAGCTTCGAACAGGACTTCTCTCTCTTGCATGTCTTGGTCCTCTTTTCGCCAAACAATATATGGCTTAACTCGTACTGTATTGACATGAACATCAGAGTCTAGCTGGTTAATTCAGCAGAGTCCAGACACTCCAAAATCATCTTGACATATTCCAGCAGTTTGAGGATTGACACAGCTAGATACATGTAACTTTATTTCTTATTATGCTTTATATATATATTTATTTGAGCCATGGTCTCTCTCTGTCACTCAGGTCGGAGTACAGTAGCATGAACACAGCTTAATATAGCCTCAACCTTCTGGGCTCAAGGAATCCTCTCACATTAGCCTCCTGTGCAGCTGGGACCACTGGTGCTTGCCAACATGCCTGGCTATTTTTATTATTGTTGTTCTTTGTAGAGATGGCAGGGTCTCCCTTTGTTGCCCAGGCTGATCTTGAACTCCTGGATTTAAGCAGGCAACCTGCCTCAGTCTCCCAAAGTGCTGCAATTACAAAGGTGAGCCAAGCTTTATTTTTTTTTAATATAAGTGACACATCTATTGCAAACTGTTTAACCATCTCAAACAGAGTCATAGCTGTCGATGAATGCAGCCAATTCTATAGAAAATTTTAGTAAGAATAAAAACTTGAAAAAAAGATGGGTTATGAGAAGAAATGATTGTATCAGGGAGACGATCATCTTTACAATGCATGTAACTATGAATGTTTAATTCCCATTCAAATCACATATTTAATCTAGTAGCAATTGATATTGAACACAATTTATAAAAATTGAATTTATATTAAATTATCATAAGGCCATTAATATACAAATTGCTTCCCAAATGATTAAGTGCATAAAGATGAATACATTCCAAAAGTAAATGGATAATGGATAACTCAAAGATGCTTTATTACATTGCTTCTTTTAAATTTTCTTTAAAAATGGACTTTCTTAATATTTTTAATGTACATTTGAAACTTACAACAAACCATACCCAGATGAGTATGACACACTAATAGAATATATTTATTATAGATACAATTATAACAATTTTAAATTATTTTCAGTAAAAAAAGAATGCTTCAATTTTATATGACTACTTCACACGCACACACACACACACATCATCATCATCTCTCTATAAATATGCTATAAATCAAGAACCTTGGCTGTGTTTGATTATAATAACATAATCATAGGACATGTTCTGGGTCAATTAATTGCCTTTGTTTTCTTTATATTTCNTTTTTTTTGAGGTGGAGTCTCACTCTATGGCCCAGGTTGTTGGAATGCAATGGCGTGATCTCAGCTCACTGTAACCTCCACCTCCCAGGTTCAAGCAATTCTCCTGCCTCAGCCTCCTTAGTAGCTGGGATTACAGGCACCTGCCACCATGCTTGGCTAATTTTTTGTATCTTTAGTAAAGACGGGTTTCACCATGTTAGCCAGGCTGCTCTGGAACTCCTAATCGCGTGATCTGCCCAAAAAGTGCTGGTATTACAGGCATAAACCACTGTGCCCAGCTGTCTTTGTTTCCTTGAAGCCACTTAATACCAGTAGGAAAAGTATACAAAGCAATTTAACACTATATGAGTTAAATAATATGTTCTCAAAGATTAGATGTCTATGTTTTCTACATAGTTCCTACATAGAGTAAAATACTTAATCCACATGATGCATGATATTGTTTATGACTCTGATGTTTATACTCTTCCTTTTTTGTTCAACTAACTTCTAATCAGTTTGTGGTTCAATATTTGCCATACTTCAATAATGACTGAAATAATTTTGGACAATTTAGTTAATGGAAGTACCTTAGTCATCACCAAAAGAGGGATGCTTTGAAGCCTTACTGATACTTTAATTCACATACACTTTTATTGGTGTTTTACATGTGCTGGTTAATTATTTTATCTCCATGCATTTCTTCTGTTCTCTGTAGCAAACTTTTTGAATTGTGAAGAGTGATGCTTCTACATGGGTTTGATAAACATAACTTCTACATTTTTATCAAGTTTTGTTGTTGTTTTGTTGAGTTAAAAAACAAAACCTTCTGGCAAATTCATGTAGAATGTATGTTCTTAACCATGTTGAGGCAACAAGCCCCTTTGACAGCCTGGTGCAGTTCCATTAACCTTCACCAAACTGATTATACTATCTTAGAATAATACTGGTATACAAATATTAAAATATTTTTAATTATGTAATACTATATGTTTATTAAATAACAAGCTCTAGTGGTAGGGTAATCACAACTGTAATATCTAGAGATGGATATTAACTAATTTTGAAATATCTGCAACTATTAGGTGACACAAAAATACTTAATTTTTTTTAAATGAAAATAAATCACAAGATTATTGGATATTTTTCCAATTCATATGCAAACTCCAGAAGGTGGGAACCTCGTCAACTGAGCACCAAGTTGGGAGAGTATAGATGCAGATACTCAAAATAGCATAAATGTCTTCTAAGGAGGAACCCATGAATCCCTGAAGTCTCTCATGTGCCTTTTGAAGAAATGGCCCTTTTGTAAGGCAATTGTCTGTCTCTCCCATGACTTGAAGGGACTTGACTTGCTGAATAAGTCTACAATATTTCTAGCTACTCTCTGTTCCTTCACACCATGAACAATTTGATATTTGCCTTCTTTCTTTTTAAAAAAATTTCTTCCTGGCCAGGCACGGTGGCTCACACCTGTAATCCCAGCACTTTGGTAGGCTGAGGCGGGTGGATCACTTGAGAACAGGAGTTCGAGACCAGCCTGCCAACATGGTGAAATGCTGTGTCTACTAAAAATACAAAGCTTAGCTTTTTCCAAAGTTTTCTTTATGCTTGCTATGAATACAAGTTGAACCTCAGCTCTGCTGGTGATAATTTTGTCCATGAGAAGTTCAGTTCTTCAAATTAAAACAAAATAAATCTTCAGGCCCCATTCTCTATGATACTTTGTTAACCTTAATTGTTTTTTGCTTTGAAAAAAAGATATCTAGAGAACAGATCCAAGATGGCCGAATAGGAACAGCTCTGGAGTGCAGTTCCCAGTGAGAATGCAGAGGGTGAGTGATCACTGCAATTCCAAATGAGTTTTTACTGCCCACAGACCAGGAGATTCCCAGGTAGAAAAGAGCCACAAGTCTCCAGCATGGCTGTT
Organism: Cebus imitator; assembly: GCF_001604975.1. Classification (NCBI taxonomy): domain Eukaryota; kingdom Metazoa; phylum Chordata; class Mammalia; order Primates; family Cebidae; genus Cebus; species Cebus imitator. The sequence goes on along the minus strand of NW_016107381.1, from coordinate 7,461,554 downwards.
TCAGCCAGCACAGCGGGTCTCCGCACAAAAACTCACACAAATCTGGTAGCCATTTCAACTGGTGCCTGGAATGCCTGGGAGACAGAGCCACCCATTCAACTGAAAAAAAGGGGACTGAAACAGGGAGCCAGATGATCTGGCTCAGCAGGTCCCATCCCCACAAAGATCAGCAATCTGAAACATTCTGGAATGAGAGTTTCACAGCAAGCATAGCTGGACCCAGGATGGTCCAGCTCTGTGGGGGGAAGGGTGTCTGTCACTATCGAGGCAGTCCACCACTACCAAGGCAGTCGGTCATTACCAAAGCAGTCCACCATTACCGAGGCAGTCTGCCATTACAGAGGCAGTCCGCCATTACTGAGGCACACTGCCATTTATGAGACAGTTCTAACTATACCTCTATAAACAAACCACAAGGAAGCTCACACAGCAGCTGGGCAGAGGCCACAGCAGCTCAGCAACACATCTGCTGGCAGACTGTGACTAGGATACCTCCTCGCTGGGCAGGGCATCTCTGAAAAAAGTAAGCAGGGTGTCAGGAACTTATAAATAAAGCCCCACTTTCCCAGGACAGAGCACTGGGGAAAAAAAGGTGATTATGAGTTCAGCTGCAGCAGACTTAAACGTACCTGCCCAGCAGCTCTGAACAGAAAAACGGAGCTCACAGCTCAGAACTTGAGCTCCTATAAGGGACAGACTGTCTCCTCAAGCAGCTCCCCAACCCCCATATAACCAAAGAGACACCTCATAAAGGAGAGCTCAGGATGACATCTGGTGGGTATCATTCTGGGACAAAGATAACAGAAGAAGAAACTGGCAGCAACCCTTACTGTTCTGCAGCTGCTGCAGGCGATTCCAAGGCAAGCAATTTCTGGAGTGGACCTCCAGCAGTCCTACACCAGAGGGGCGTGACTGTTAGAAGGAAAACTAAAAAACAGAAAGAAATAGCTTCATCATAAACAAAAAGGACATCCACTCAGAGATCTCATCTGAAAGTCACCAACTGCAAAGATCACAGGTAGATAAACCCACAAAGATGCAAAGAAACCAGCACAAAAAGATGAAAATACCCAAAACCAGAATGCCTCTCCTCCTCCAAGGGACCACAACTCCTCACCAGCAAGGGAACAAGGCTGGATGGAGAATGAGTCTGATGAATTGACAGAAACAGGCTTCAGAAGGTGGGTAATAACAAACTTCTCTGAGCTAAAAGATGTTCTAACCCAATGCAAAGAAACCAAGAACCTTGAAAAAATATTTGACTAAATGCTAACAAGAATAAACAGCTTAGAGAGGAATATACATGAATTGATGGAGCTGAAAAAACATGAGAACTTCGCAAAGCATACCCAAGTTTTAATAGCCAAATC
>NW_016107381.1:7442530-7460163 GCF_001604975.1 Cebus imitator | reverse complement strand
AGAAGAAAGGATATCAGAGATTGAAGATCAACTCAATGAAATAAAATGAGAAGGCAAGATTAAAGAAAAAAGAGTAAAAAGAAATGAACAGAGCCTCCAAGAAATATGGGATTATGTGAAAAGACCTAATCTATGTTTGATAGATGTACCTGAATGTGACAGAGAGAATGAATCCCAGCTGGAAAACACTCTTCAGGACATTATGCAGGAGAACTTCCCCAGCCTAGCAAGGCAGGCCAACATTCAAGTCCAGGAAATACAGAGAACACCACAAAGATAATCCTCAGGAAGAGCAGCCCCAAGGCACATGATCCTCAGATTCACCAGGGTTGAAATGAAGGAAAAAATGCTAAGGACAGCCAGAGAGAAAGGTCAGGTTACCCACACACGGAAGCGCATCAGACTCACAGCATATCTCTCAGCAGAAACCCTACAAGCCAGAAGAGAGTGGGGGCCAATATTCAACATCCTTATAAAAATGATGTTGGGAAAACTGGCTAGCCATATGCAGAAAGCAGAAACTGGACCCCTTCCTGACACCTTACACTAAAATTCACTCCAGATGGATTAAAGACTTAAACATAAGACCTAACACCATAAAAACCCTAGAAGAAAATCTAGGCAAAACCATTCAGGACATAGGCATAGGCAAGGACTTCATGACTAAAACACCGAAAGCATTGGCAACAAAATCCAAAATAGACAAATGGGACCTAATTAAACTCCAGAGCTTCTGCACAGCAAAAGAAACAATCATTAGAGTGAATTGGCAACCAACAGAATGGGAAAAAATTTTTGCAATCTACCCATGTGACAAAGGGCTAATAACCAGAATCTGTAAAGAACTAAAACAGATTTAAAAGAAAAAAAAGACTCATTCAAAAGTGGGTGAGGGATATAAAGAGACACTTTTCAAAAGACATATATGAGGCCAACAAACATGAACAAATGCTCAACATCACTGGTCATCAGAGAAATGCAAATCAAAATTACATTGAGATACCATCTCACGCCAGTTAGAATGGCGATCATTAAAAAATCTGGAGACAACAGATGCTGGAGAGGATGTGGAGAAATAGGAACACTTTTACGCTGTTGGTGGGAGTGTAAAATAGTTCAGTCATTGCGGAAGACAGTGTGGTGATTCCTCAAGGACCTAGAAATAGAAATTCCATTTGACCCAGCAGTCCCATCACTGGGTATATATCCAAAGCAGTATAAATCGTTCTATTATAAAGACACATGCACACGTATGTTCATTGTGGCACTGTTTACAATAGCAAAGACCTGGAACCCACCCAAATGGCCATCAACGATAAACTAGACAAGGAAAATGTAGCACATATACACCATGGCATACTATGCAGCCATAAAAAATGATGAGTTTACGTCCTTTGTAGGGACATGGATGAATCTAGAAACCATCATTCTCAGCAAACTGACACAAGAACGGAAAATCAAACACCACATGTTCTCACTCTTAAGTGGGTGTTGAACAATGAGAACACATGGACACAGGGAGGGGAGCATCACACACTGGAGTCTGTTGTGGGGGACTAGGGGAGTGATGGCAGTAGGGTGGGGAGGTTGGGGAGGAATAACATGGGGATAAATGCCAGATATAGGTGACGGGGATGGAGGCAGCAAACCACATTGCCATGTATGTACCTATGCAGCAATCCTGCATGTTCTGCACATGCACCCTAGAACCTAAAGTGCAATAATATTTTTTAAAAAAACAATAAACAAGCAAACAAAAAGATACCCCAATTTCTACTGATGGAAATCACAAGCACTATTAATATGGCTGTGGTTAGTTGCTGATAAACATAACTAAATGGAAAGCTACATTTTCATTATTAAATCCAGATTTTAAAATAAAGTTGATACCTGATTTTCAGTGATATGAAGTAATTAACACATTTTGTTTAATATTATAAATAGCTGTGTTTCAGTTACCTCATCTATAATCCAGTTTGCTTGTCATCATTACCATAAATATATTTTGAGTTTACTAAAACATATCCTGAAATTAAGTATCATTCAATGTAGCTTTGAATTCTAATATTGCACTGAAATTTCCAAAGAACCAAAGGCATTCAATTTCATCTCTTAACATCTGTATGCCTATGTTCTGCAGATGAGTTGCTACCATTCAGAAAATCTCCAATTTTCAAGTGGTAAGTCTTTAGGAAGAGTATGTGTAACACAATTCTGCTTTGTGCAAATTGTAGTAAACATGGTAATCAGAGAACAGATAACCTCCATTCATTAAAAAGTAATATAGATACCATATTCCTAACACATTAACATTTTGTGCAAACACAAAATTATAAGTGTATGTAATATTATCATGTAAGATTTTAGTAAATGCAGTTCACACAGGAAGTGCTATTTGTCTTTTAAAATAAACATTATCTTTACAGTCTCAATTTCTTAGTTTTCCTGGTGTTAGTCCCTCATTTCCTCATATCATAAAAATAATTTAATTTATATTTAGAAATCACCATCCAATCAGCTACTATACCACTGTTACCCAGCCTCTGCATCATTAGGACATATTTCATTTGAACATCCATCCATCCAATTAGCTCTATATGTCAACTCAAGGAGCATTCACTTTAACTTTCACATGGACAAAAGATTCTATAAAAACAGTGCTGACTAGGCGGTTTCACAGCTCTTGTTTTTATGTGAAACTGAAAAGTTAATTTAAATGCATACTGGGGAAGCTTGGTTTTATTGAATATGTAGGATCTTTGGTACATACTGTTTTAGCGTAACATCTGCTATGTTTGGATGTGTGTATGGGCAAGCATTGTGCACACAGGTTTACCTTAGCTCAGAAGTGATTATTGAATTCCAACAGATTACAGACAGCGGAAAGAAGTCCCCAGGATAAATGCAGATGGGATTTGTGAAAGTGAGGTCCAGATGCAGGATGGGTACCAGAAGTTCCAACAGCCTCAAAACTTCACTTAGGCCTTGTACTTAGCATTAGTTACCACCTTTAGTTTCCTTGCTATATTTTAGCTTCAGCACTAGCAAGCTTTCCTCTGGTTAAAAGATGAAATCTTGAACGTTAAAATGATTCTTAAGGTAATTTATTTCAAACCCCCAGTTTGGCTGTTGAACAGATGACATTCAAAAGAAGTTGAGTTTATTAAACTTTTCTTTTTCCCTTCAGAACAGAGCTGATAGTTATGTTCCAGCCACATGATCATGCTAAAAGAACACTGACTACTAGGTATTTGGGAATAAAAATACTGCATCTCACAGGGGAAAAGAACAAACTCTGGAAACAACCTACCATAGTAGCAAGTGGAAGAAACAGAAAAAGAATAGACTTCAGGGATGAGAGGGTCATACTGGAAGGAAGACATGGCTTCAGGTTGCAGTCAAGTAGGACTCTGTGGAGTTTTCAAGGTGGAAAATCACATGAAGCATATCAGCTCCTTTGACACTAATTCATATTCCTCCTGCATTGCCTTTCCTCTGGAATCTTGACTTTTCACCCCAAATTGTCAGTATGGATACTTCTTGCATCTGTAGATTCTGGACATAAACCAAGCCCTGGCTAATCACAATTTAATTGCTATAAATGCAATTTTAAAAATAGAATCATTCCATTTATTTAAGTATTTTAGGTTTTTAAATATTTTTATTTTCAAACAACTCATTTTTTATCAGACAATTTTGCAGCTTAGTCACAAATGTCCATAAAGAGAAAAACAAAAAGTACCCCCAGGCTCAAACTTCCTACTTTCTCTTTCTCTTTCTCTCTCTCTTTCTCTCTCTCTCTCTCTCTCTCTCTCTCCTTCCTTCCTGGGTGATATACCCAGGATCATTGATAAGATCAAATATCATCTTTTGATTCATGACTTCAAATATTATATTCAGTCCAAAGCTCTTTCTGATCTCCAGATTCATGTATCTTCAAACTCACTCTGATACCTGCAACCAGCATCTCAAACTCAGGCTTTACATGTCCAAAGGGCACAGAAGAAACCTGAATAAAAAGTCATCACTTCATTGATTCTTACTCTTTTACTGTTACACAAGCAACTATTTTTTATGCTTCTAGAGATACTATATGTATGCAATCACACACACACACACACACACACACACACACACACACACACACATTCACATTGTGGTAGGCAGCTTCTAAGATGGTCCAAATGACTCCATCTTCTGTATGCAAAGCCCTTGCTAATCTACACTCTTTGGCTATCTTGCTTCACACGAATAGAATAGATCCACTCTGAGTGGATCCCACCTCTATGATTAGGTTACCAAAGACTGCAACTTGGGTTTGGCTAGCTAATTCTCCCTGTTACTGGCCTTGATGAAGCAAAAGAAAAGAAAAGTTAAGTGATAAGGAACTGAAGGCAGTCTACAGCCAACAGACAGGGAGGACCTGGGACCCTCAGCCAAACATCCCTTGAGGAGACGAATTCCACCCAGTGTGGAAGTGATCTTGGAAGCAGATCCTTCTCCAGTTAAAACTTAATTGAACCCCCAGCTCTGGCTGGCACTTAGACTTCAGGCTTATAAGAGGCCCTGAAGCAGAAAATCTGTGCCCATATTTCCAACCCACAAAAATAGGGAGATAACAACTATCTGCTGTTTTAAGCTGCAAATTGGGAAGATCTACTACGCAGCAATAAATAATCCACATACAATTGTACTTTAAAAAAATGATATTCTATACCCTCTTCTATATGTGTACAAATACACACAAAATATGTGTTAACTCTCAGTTTATGTTGTCTGTAAGACTTCCCATCAACAATGGAGAAATAAAAGATAAGAAATTGAGAATGTAGGATGGATTTTCTTAGGTGTAAATCTATTTCAGGGATACACAGAAATTTATCTCTTCCATAACTGCACATTAACAGGCAGTAGATTCAAAAATATCAATTTAAAGCAAGTTTTTCTAATAAAAAAAATAATTAGGCCTATGGACAAAACAGGTACAATTAACTTCCTAGCTAAAACTGAAATGAAGTTATGGAATTCCACCATTGATCACAAACTCCTTTCAAACAGGATCTAGAATGTTGTAATTATCCTGAGACTACAAATTTCAAACAGCTCTACTGCCAATATCAGCAATTGTGATAGATTCATGATTCTAAAGAGATTGAATGCATCAATATTTCTTTTCTCTGAGTCTGCTCTATTTCTAATAATGTCATACTTTCCTTCTTAACGTCTTAATTTAGGCATCAACCCTACTGTCTTCAGAGATTTTCATGAATAGTTTCATTATTACAAGGTAATTATTTGCATGCTATCAATATCTACATAATTCGTGGTGATACTCTTTTCTTAATCTTACCTCTGTTTTGTTTATGTCTAAGTTCCTAAAGTCATTCTATAGAAGTAGATATATGTGGCTTTGGTAAATCACAGTAATTTCTCCAAAATAACAAATAATAAGAGAATAGGCAACTATTTACAATACCAAAGACATGGAGCTGATGTAGGTGCCCATCAATGGGAGACAGATAAGGAAAATGTGGTACGTACACACCTTGGAATACTATGTAGCTATAAAATGAATAAAATCATGTCCTTTGCAGCCACATGGATGCAGCTGGAGGCCGTTATCCTAAGAAACTTAATGTGGGAACAGAAAACCAAATACTATGTGTTCCAAATTATAAGTGGGAGCTAAGCATTAAGTGCTCATAGACACAAGGATGGCAACAATAGAAACTGGTGGCTACTGGGGGTGAGGTACAAGGGCTAAAAAACTGAATATTGGGTTCATTACATAAGTGAGAGGATCAATTGTACCTCAAACCTCAGCATCACATAATACAGACAATAACAATCCTCCATATGTACCTGCTGAATCTAAAATAAAAGTTGAAAATATTTTAAAGAGCAAGAGATAGAATAGGTAACTAAAACTGAAAAGCAGTGACATGCCTAAGGACCCATTTTAAGTGATGGTGCTCTAGCCACTTCCTAGTTCTTCCTGAGTCACTGCAATTAGGATACCACAGTGTCCTTTATCTTGGCATGTGGCAGGAGAAGTGGCAGAAAATAATAGTACAAATAATTACAGCCATCAAGGACATTTTCAAGTTGTTTGAATTGGATGAGGGAAGCACTAAAATCCAAGTGACTGGGCAAAAGACTAAAAAAGCTACTGAGTAATACATCTTGAAATCTCCTTATCTTTCATTTCATCTGTCATCTTAAGGGTAGTGCTGAGCTTCATTTACAGAAAAGAAATGAATATGTTTACTCTTAAAGTTTTACATTTCAAGTCTTGAGGACACCTCTGTCAGGCACTCATCCTCTTAAATGTGGTTGTTGTTTGTTTCTTGGTTATTGTACGTGGTTTCATCTCCCTTGTTTCCACGATAGTAACTGTTAGCACATTGAAATCCTAGTTACATATTGCATGCAGTAATTAGGAGATGCTAGGCTAGAGAGTTTTTAGCTCTACCATTGTTGTCTTGGATTAGACCATGAATGCCAGACCATCTGTCAGGAAAGTGCTGCCAAGAGTGGATATTTATCTGGCTTCTCTGTCAATTTAAGAGGACTTAGCAAGTTGGCCAGCTGCCAGCAGCTACGGAACCAACCTTCGGAGAGATGGCTGCCGAGGAAATGATTGAAATTGTACAATTTTAATCTCCCTTTTCATTTATCCAATTTTTCCACATCTGCACGTAATGAAAGGAAAACTGACTCAACCCCCTGTGCACCCCCACGCTCACTTGCGATGATTCTTTCTCTTCCTGTCCATCACTTTCTTTCTGTCAAAATCTCATCCATCCTTCAGGGTCCAGCTGAAATTACAGCCACAGGTGGAATCAAAATATTACTTCTATCTTTTGTATTCTTCTTTGCTGTTGGCTTAACACATTTATTAAGCATCCATTACACATTATGCTGTTGTTGCCAGATACCTAATAGGTTGTACATAGCTCCCTAGCCAGGAATGCAAAAGGCTGTGTAACTCATTAATCTTCTAGTGAGTGCCTAAGTAATTATTGCAAAAAAATGGAATGAAGAGGCAAATCTCTAACCAAATTAAGGAGCAGTGGAAATGTTCATGGGAAGTATTTATTAAGTTTTCCCATGGGATCAAACATTGAAAATGTAATGACGAGTCAAAAAAGGAGATAAAAATTCAACACAGGAGACAGACGACTCACATTCCAGTGTAACAGATATATATACAACGAGCAACGGGGGAGTGAAACTTCCAGAAAAATGATTTGAACTAAGACGCATATATATATTTGAGACAGAGTGTCACTCTGTCACCCAGGCTGGAGCGCAGTGGCATGATCTCAGCTCACTGCAACCTCCGCCTCCAGGTTCAAGTGATTCTCCTGCCTCAGCCTCCTGTGTAGCTGGGATTACAGGTGCATGCCACCACGTACAGCTAATTTTTGTATTTTTAGTAGAGATGGGGTTTCACCATGTTGGCCAGGCTGGTCTTGAACTCTAAGCCTCAAGGGATCCGCCCACCTTGGCCTCCCAAAGTGCTGAGATTAGAGGTGTGAGCCACCACCCCAGGCCAAAATGCATATATTTAATAATGGAATTACCTAATGTTTTGTCAATTATGAACACAAATTTAAAAATGTGGCACATATACACCATGGAATACTATGCAGTCATAAAAAATGATGAGTTTGTGTCCTTTGTAGGGACATGGATGAATATGGAAAACATCATTCTCAGCAAACTGACACAAGAACAGAAAATCAAACACCACATGTTCTCACTCATAGGTGGGTGATGAACAGTGAGAACACATGGACACAGGGAGAGGCGGCGCATCACACACTGGGGTCTGTTGCGGGGTGGGGGCAGGGGAGGGACAGCAGGCGGTGAGGAGGTTGGGGAGGGATAACATGGAGAGAAATGCAAGATATAGTGGGGGATGGAGGCAGCAAACCACTTTGCCATGTATGTACCTATGCAACAATCCCATATGATCTGCACATGTACCCCAGAACTTAAAGTACAATAAAAAATAAATAAATTTAAATAGGAGCTTCACAATATGTTCCTATTTTAATTTCTCCTAATGTGCAGAGAATGAGTTATAGTTATTTTATGTGTTTCTTTTTCCATTGAAAAAAATCTTGGTTGCAAAATACAGCTATAAGTTTGGAAGATTGTTCTGGCATAAGGGAAAAGTTCTGAAAAAAAATGAAGACCAGAGATATAAGATTTTGTTTATTACCTAAGAAGAATGGATTTCCAAGTGTCCCTGAACATAAGTACTTGAAATGAAAACCCGAAGCTTCTCTCTGGGGTTAGGTTACTGGCTTTAAAGAAGAGCAAGGTAGGAGGTGGATCAGTCACTAGAGGTCAGGGGTTGTGAGAAATTGTGATGGCAGTGCTGAATCAAGCTGACTTTCAGGCCTAGTACTTAGAGTACTGGTGTTGTCAGCCTTGCGTGTAGTCTAGAGGGTTCTTTAGAGTATGGTGGATATGACTAGCAAGAACATAGATGCCATGGGCATATAATGAGGGAAGTTCTCTTAGAACATGAGCTCTGTGTTAGTCTGTTCTTGCACTGCTATAAAGAAATACCTGAGACTGGGTAATTTATAAAGAAAAGAGGCTTAATTGGCTCATGGTTCTGTAGGCTGTACTGAAAGTATGGTGGCTTCTGCTTCTGGGGAGGCCTCAGGAAACTTACAATCATGGTGGAAGCACAAGAAGAAGCAGGCACGAATTACATGGCAGGAGCAGGAGGAAGAGGAGGGGAAGGTGTCACACACTTTTAAACAACCAGCTCTCACAAGAACTCAGTATCACAATAACAGCACCAAGGGAGTATGGTGTTAAACCATAAGAAACCACCCCCATGATCCAATTACCTCCCACTAGGCCCCACCTCCAGCACTGGGGGTTATATTTCAGCATGAGATTTGGGTGGCGGACACAATTCCAAACCATATTAGGCTATCATACTTGCATGATGTTGTAATCTCCTGGGAAGTTCAAAATTTGGGTCCTTCCCCAAGGATTCTAATTTTATTGGTCTAGAGTATAGCCTAGGTTTGGAGATTCTTTATTTTTTTATTTTATTTTTTTGTGCCAATAGGAAAAAGCTACCTGGGACTGGGGATTCTTAAAAGACCTCAGAAAACTTGGGAACCACTGTTACAGAAGATAGGGTGATTCAGGACATAATATTAGGGTAAGTCGATCCCCTTAAGTCCTGAAAACAGATACAGAATAACCCCAAGACATCAAACTGCATAGAAAAGTAAGACACGTGAATACACAATTGGTAAGGAAGCATTGGAGGACTTTTCAGGAAGAAAGTGTCAAAATACCGTAAAGAGCGATAAGCAATCACAGAGCAAATGCAGAAGTCATTCAAGATCCTGTGTCCAGGGCTTGAGGACCAGAATTGGAGGTACCAAGAAATGTACAAAGAGATGAGAAATGGCAATTTTGAAGAGGCTTTAGTAGAACAGCACCAGGAACTCATCCCCCATACCCTCATTGGTACTAACACAAGGTCACTTTTTTTTATTAGATTTGAGAATATAAATGATGATACCCATATATCATCTATCACCTATTACTAAGGTCATTTAGTATTTCTTAGCTACTTGTTAGCTTGTAAAGTTCTAAGTTAAATAATTTTTTTATATACACTAAGCCAGATATACTTGAATTTATATATTACCAACATTCTGAAGGTCATGGGGTGAGGGGACAAGGGGTGTACTAGTCCATTCTCACACTGCTGTAAAGAACTACCTGAGACTGGGTAATTTATGAAGAGAAGAGGTTTAATTGACTCATAGTTCCACGGGCTGTGTAGAAAGCATGGCTAGGAGTCGACAGAGAGAGAGAGAGAGAGAGAGAGAGAAACATCAGATCTCATGAGAATTCACTACCGTTAAGAACTGCAAGGGGAACATCCACCCCCATGATCCAATCACCTCTCACCAAGCCCCTCCTCATATTTGACATGAGATTTGGGAAAGGATGCAAATCAAAATCCCATTGGGGAAAACCCCATTCAATGACTATCACGCTTGCCATACCTAGATGGGAAATGTTACACAAATGCAGGGACTTTACCACAGTTTTGGACCACAGGGACAAAGGTGACTTCATGTTAAGACACTGTTTTATTGGATTCATCCTTGAGAAATAAATTCTTTAGAAATCTGCATTAATATCTATATAGTTTTCACATAGTATATAAAAAAAGTAAAGTTTCGTTAACAGGCCCAATAACAATCAACATGAACTTATGCCTACAGCTGAGGCAAGTTGGAGCTCTAACATTGAAACTTGGATTTAGTTTTAACAGAAAACATTTAAACTTTTTTTTAACAACAACAACAACAAAAAAATAGATGTTTAAGTGTTACAAAGTAACAAGACTTTTCACCTGCTTAAAATATAATGTGAAATTTGCAAATGAAACTTACAGTATGTATTTCTAAAGCAGAAGAAATATATGACAAAAAACAAAAGAATAAAAATGTGGTAGAAACTTACCATTATGTAAAATGATGCATGCCCACTCCCGAAGTTTTTGCTCGCGGGGATTTCTAAGATCCAAACATCTCAAGGATTTTTTTTTAAGTCCTTCAAATATTTTAACACATTTAACTTAAATATTTTCCCTTCCAGTCTACCTAATCAACTCTACCTCCAAGCAACTGCTTCTCTGCTAAGCAGCATCAGCTGGATTTCAAGACTGCCTGATTTCAATAACTGGATGTTAATTAGCGACTGTTCTCCCTCATACAAAGTCTCATGAGAAAAAGAGTAGTCTTAGTCTCATGTTAGATTAAAAACTTGAAATTTAGCAGAGTTCATTTGAACAAAAAAGGATTCATGAATTGGGCAATACCTAAGAACTAGTGAAAGTTCACAGAGCTCCACCCAGCAAAGTGGGCAGGTAGCATTTACAGACAGAAAAAACTCACTGCCTGCAAAAAACGTTAGTTGGAGCTTGGCGTCTCCCTTATATAGACACGCTCTAATCAGTTGGCCGACTGTGATTGGCTGAAGCTTGGGTGCTGTGATTGGCTGACACTCATTGATTCGTTACAACAATATACTCTGTTAGGCCCTGGTTTGTTTACATATCAAGTTAGGCTGCCCTTCGTGAGACACAGGGAGCTTTAGGCCAAATTTAATTTAACATTCACAAAAGGTTTTGTTTGGGTAAAACTCTCTATATGTCCAAAAAGTAATGACATAATTCTCTGTTTTGCCTTTGTGTTCTCTCTCCAACTAGTTGTTCAAATTGTAGTTGCTCACGGACGTGTATGCACTCAATTTAAAATATCATTATTCAAAATATGGTCCACCAACCAGCAGCATCTGCATCCTCGAAAGCTTTTTAGAAAACGCAGACACTCAGGGCCAACCCTAGACAGTCTAAATCAGAAACAGCTTCAACAAGATCCCCAGTGATCTCTGTGTACATTAAAATGGACAATTGCAGCTATCAATAAAAACTTGCCCTTTAAATTCCTTGGGACATTTACCATTTCATATATTTAAAGTTTTGTTTTCACGTTTTGAATCATAATTTCACAAATGGTGATTTTTGGAAAAAGTTTGTAGTAGGAAAAGCAAACTAACAAATGAATAAATTATTTCCTAGCTGTTCTATTTCTATCTTATTATTGAGTTGTCTCATACTCCCTGATGGCTTTTATAATTCTTATGCAAATTTCTTCCCTGTTCGCCTGTCACTCTTACCTCTCTCGATATCCAGTTTCAGATTTAAAACATGTTTATTGGATACTTTCATCATGATAGGCCATAACAATTAAAAAAAAAAACTGGTCTAAATTTTTTTTGGGTACCCGTTAACCATCCCTGCCCTGTTTGGTCTTTAAGATGCCCTAGTTTCCCTCTTAAAAATGGTTAAAAATAATAATAATGACAATAAAAGAGACTTGCATGTGATTCTGATGATCAGACTGGTTTGAAAAATTTAGATCTAAGAGCAAAATAACTATTGCTTCTTTCCTTGAAAGAGGCATCCAACCTTTTAAAATAAGATATCATTAGCCCAGTCTATATCTATGTTACATCTCAATCAATTCCTTTGTATTCTCAGCATTCTATTTCAAATTCTAAAGTGGGAGTCTGGTCAGGAGCTGTGGCTCATGCCTGTAATCCTAGCACTTTGAGAAGCCAAGGCAGGCAGATCACCTGAGGTCAGGGGTTCAAAAGTAGCCTGGTCAACACGGTGAAACCCCGTCTCTACTAAAAATATAAACATTACCAGGTGTGGAAGCAGATGCTTGTAGTCCCAGCTATGGGAGACTGAGGCAAGAGAATCACTCGAACCCAAGAGGCAGAGGTTGCAGTGAGCCAAGATCATGCCACTGCACTCCAGCCTGGGCAACAGAACTAGACTCTGTCTGAAAAAAAAAAAAAATTGGGGGGGGTGGTCTATTCAGGGGAGAAGGGCTACCTTCTATCAGCAGTAAAACAAGTATATAGGTTTATTACTCAATTATAAGTCAGAAGCCCTATAAATTCTAATGTATATTATTGGGAATTCCAGTTTTCCAAATTGCTTTTGAAGAAATAATTAGAACTTGGGTCTTAACATATTAATTGCAGCAAAAAATAAATATTTTTTTTCTACACAACTTTGAGAACATGTTCATATCCCTAGGTAAAAAGCTTTGCTTGCATCCACATTATTGCTACTTTTGTTTAATTCCCAGAGACTACAGAAACCTGATGCATTTTACAGCTCAGAAGATATTCAACTGGAATGAACATCAGGCTACTTGGCACACTAGGCATTCACTCATGAACTTCAAAGGCATTACATTATGCTTGAAGTGAAAGCTGAATGCTACATTATCTCTTGTATTCAAGTTTGAAAATAAATAGAAACAGGAGAGTGAGAAAATGGTGTGCAAAAAAAACCATTTCAATCATAAAAAAATATGAACCCATGGTGTCTATTCACATCACAAGCCCAGAATGAAAGAGTTCAGTCAGTTACATTTAGAAAAATTACGTTGAAAATTGCCATTGATAGAAAAAAAAGGAAGTGTTCATATTTTAGCTTTTTCTTAGATGGTGTGATAGTGCTGTGGGGTGTATGTACAGTTTGAAAACACACAGTTAACATTTATTCCTTTTCCTGAGATCAATACTGAGATGACTTCCTTGTCAATAAATGTAGCACTGAATCAGATGAGGTCAAATGTACAGGTTGAGTGGTTTCTGGCTTACTGAGAATGAGAACCCGGACTCTCACCAAGTTTCCCCACAGTGATTCTGCCTCATCGCCTCCTGGAAGTCACCTGCTCCCCTAGGTCCGCTACCCCCACAGGCTGCTGCTTTTATAAACATGTTCAGTTCCATTCCTGCAGCTCTCCCCACTCACCTTCCTCTGTACAAACAAGCAAAGCCTAAGAACAGCTTCCAAGCCACTGACTCTGGTTCTGCCTTCTACCAACATGATGATGTTGGATGAAAAAAATAAAAATTCCTGTTGCTCACACTTAATCAGAATCTCTTGACTTAGGATCTAAGAATGCACGTCTGAGATTACTTTTATTTTCATGAGATTTTGAGAACTATTGCATCTAATATTCAGAAAGTGTGGATCAAAGTCCTAGAAATCCCTAGCATTTGCCAATGTCTCTATCCTATCTTGTGAAGTGATTGATTTGAAGACTGCTTGGGAAAAAGACAATCGGGACCTTAAGCAACAACTGCTGTTCTCCTATATACCTTGGAAGTTACTCGCAGTGTTAGAATTTATAGGATGTGCTTGCCAGGAGTCTGTGATGAGAGGGCTTTAGAATACAACAGGCCTTTGTTAAATAGGTAAAGCTTATTTGGAAAAGAGAGTCACTAAGAAAACTCAGCAGGTGAAATGAGTCTACAAAATGATGTTTCCTTCAATCATCTCACTTGAAAAATAGTCTAACAACTTTTATAAATGTCCAGCAAAGTAGAATTTTAAAATGTCTTTTGGCAGGGCATGGTGGCTCACACCTGTAATCCAAGCACTTGGGGAGCACAAAGCAGGTACCTCACCTGAGGTCAGGAGTTCATGACCAGCCTGGCCAACATGGAGATACCCTGTCTCTACTAAAAATACAAAAATTAGCTGGGTGTGGTGGTGCACACCTGTGATTCCAGCTACTTGGGAGGCTGAGGCAGGAGTATTGCTAGAACCCAAGAGGCAGAGGTTGCAGTGAGCTGAGATTGTGCCATTGCACTCCATCATGGGCAACAGAAGGATACTCCATCTCAAAAAACAAAAATCTTTTATGATTCAGACAAATGCCTATAAAGGAAAATCCAAACATACAGAGTACATAAAACACACATAAGCATATATGTATGCCTATGCACATACATACACACAGTACACATACATACAAACACAGATGGTACATCAGATACAAGTATACGTACATATATATATACACAAACACACACAAATATTTATGTGTGTGTGTGTGTGTGTGTGTGTGTGTGTTTGGGGTTTTATATAAACATGTATATAAATGTGTTTTAAAATAGCCAAAGGAAAAACTTGGTCCCTTACAAAATGTAGGTGCACAAAATAGGTTGTATCCTCTGAAACACTCTATATAAGTGGTCTGCAGGTAACTGCAACTGCAGCCCAGAAAAGCAGACAGGAGGTGTGGCTGGAGATCTCTCATTGAGTCAGATGCACACTTACAGGATGTAGCCAGATTGCACGAGGAAGGGGTAAAAAGCTGTGTGTCGAAAAAAGATGCTCTTGAAAACCAAACACCGCATGTTCTCACTCATAGGCGGGTGTTAAACAATGAGAACACATGGACACAGGGAGGGGAACATCTCACACTGGGGTCTGTTAGGGGGTGGGGGGCTAAGGGAGGGATAGTGGAGAGTGGCGAGATTGTAGAGGGATAACATTGGGAGAAATACCTGATGTAGGTGACGGGGCATGGAGGCAGCAAACCACCATGGCATGAGTATACTTATGTAACAGTCCTGCAAGATCTGCACATGTACCCCAGAAATTAAAGTATAATTTAAAAAATTTTGTAAAGAAGGTGTTCTTAAAAACAGATTCAGAAACTTTAGAACTCTAGTGTTTCAAGAATAAAACTGTAAGGACATTTCTGTGTCAATTAGGACAAAACAATGAGCAGCATGAAAAGGAAGAAGAGTCAGAAGGATACAGCAATGCAGACTGTTTTACAACCCAAATCAAAAAGGGAGACACAAGTTACTTGTCTCTTAAAATGGGAAGGAGAGGATGGGAAATCTGAACTTGAACTGAGCTATGTTTAAAACTGTTGAAGTAAGAAATCTGTTTCACAGAGAAGTATAGTTACTTATTCTTCTTACATTAGGTACTTTTCTTCTAAAAATGTACCAATGTTAAATATTTGTGGCTAGTTAAATATTAGTTTCTATACTTCAATTTATTTAACAACCCCCCCCCGACTTGATAATATAATACACTGTGTCCATCCAAAAGCCACATCTGGAGGTTGTCACTAAGGAGGCCAAATGTAGAGCAATCTGGGCAACAAAGGAAATAGGCATTGTACTGGATGACAACTCAGGAATAAAGTAAATATGCACATTTTCTTAGTAACTTGCATAAATAAATGAATACATAATTAAATAGTGGAGAGGGGAAGCTCTTCCTTATAGAAAATTAAAATTAATAAATTCAGAAAGAATAAGGGAAATACAAAATCACTATTCGGGATATACCACCATAATAATTGTTGTTAGTAAGATCCACTGATGGATGTTAAAATGAATGAGTGAAATTTTGAAGAGAAACAAGCTATCAGTGTAGGCTGAAAGTAACTTTATAAAGAAATCTGACAGATACACACTGACCAAGAGTTCAAGGTCCATTGTACATGTAATAGGACATATTGACATAGGATATTACATACCGAGAAAGTTACGTCACTTCTGTGGTATTCTTGCCAAACAATGCATAAACTTGATTTAATCATGAGAAAACATTAGGCAAACCAAAATTGTGTGACTTTATACAAAATAGCTGATGAGTTATTTTAAAAACGTAGAAATGTCAAGGTCATGAAAGGTGAGGAAACACTAAGGAAGTAAGACAAATTGAAGGATATTAAAAAGACACAGGGACCAAGTACACTCGAACAAAACTAGAGGAATTTGCATATGATTTGTAGGTGAGTAACTCATGCTAGCTTTCAGGCTTTGATACTGAAGTCAGATCACGTAAGCTGTTAACATTACAGAAGCTGGTTGCAGGGTAAATGTGGACTCTCTGTGCCAGTTTTGCAATTGTAAATCTGAAATGACTTTAATAAAAATATTTTTTAAAAGAAAGACATGTAGCATTTTCCTGTGGACCTGTCCTTCCCTGTGCTATTTGCAAATTAAACCAAAAACAATACTGAGGCATTTTATTTCTCTCCTGGTAAACATTTGAGTTTATTCTTCTAAAAGTTGCTACCGGTATATGAATGGACACCTCCCCCCATGTAAACTGCCAGGTACACTGATGAGTCAAGGTCCAGCCTAATTACTGATAAAATGCATTCACAATATATATGGTTATACTCATTAGACATCACAGTAAGTAAAAGAAAATTCCTAATGAATATAACATGCAGAATGAATTGTTAATTGCCCATAAGTGTTATTGTGAGTAAATTGGTATCGCACATGGGTGACATTTTTAGCACTAATATTGTTAATGTGACTAATTTAAAACACATTTCAGTACCCCAAAAATAAAATTTAGTAAATTTAGGGCATTGAGTAATTGGCTTTTATTAAGGTTTTCTTAATTAGATACTTGCTAAATAGGTTTATTGGTGATCACAAAATGAATCTATAAAGCAACTTGTAAAAACGTAGAATTTACTGTGTAATGACCAGTCTATTCATGGTGATAACTATCGAGAGGAGCTGGGCATGTGATAGATTGGCTATATTTTGCTTAATGTTTGCTTTGAGGTATTTTATCGTTCTAAATAGGTAGTAAATGTCCATTTAAAAAGAAAAACAATAGTCAGCAAGATGCATAAAAAAATAATTGAAGGACCATCTATGTTTCTACCAGTTTTAACCAAGTAAGCAAAAGCAATCACCCTCAATCATTCTACATGCTAAAGTCACTTTTAAATGGAGCCATGCTGACTGTTATGTAAGCCACAGCAGGTGGATTGCATTCCAGGTCCTCAGAGCCAAATACATTGAAGCAAATTGCAGCATCCAGTCCAATAAGAGTTCATTCTCTCTTTCTCTCTCTCATTCATCCAAGTGGATTTCAAGTCAAACAATTAACAACCAAATAGAAATGTTGACAGGTGATGTGATATGTCAGTTCTTGTCTTCTTAGTTTAAAAGAAGTTAAACAAGAGACACACGGCAAAAGAAGTTCAGCATCGAGTAATTTATTGCAAAAGAAAAATAGTACATATTGTGAAAGTTAAACACAGAATAGACAGTATGCTGAGAGAGGATATTCAGGGTGGGCTGCTCATAAGAATGAGACAGCAAAGACTAGCACTAGGGAGACTCCATTTATGGTAGTCTGACATGATTCTTCACAGGAAAGTGGAAAGAGGTGTTGGTAGTAAGCATGTTGTGTGTGGTCTTCTGGG
>NW_016107381.1:7385307-7442520 GCF_001604975.1 Cebus imitator | reverse complement strand
GACTCCATTTACTGGAGTCTTAAATGGTTATTCATAAGAAGGAGAGAGGAGATGTTACTAATAAGTATGTTTGGGGTGGTCCTCTGGGTGCCCATGCGCAGTAGCTGTACATGCTTGTTCATACATCACATGTTGCATTCGCATCTTAAATCTCTACCCAGGGTTGTGTTTTTTTTACTATTACAATGACCAAAGGGTCAGTTCGAGGACAGGTGAAATCAAAATACACATGCTCTCTAGAAGGGAAAGTCCCTACTGAAGATTGCTTTGCTTGTATGAACTCAATTACAGTGCGAATACTGAGGCTTATTGTGTTGACTGAATGGACATCATGGTTACTGCCTCCCAAGAGAACATGCTCACTTCCTTGACTACCTATCCTGCCTCAGAACTGTAATGGAAAATGTGACACACCAACAACTTATCTAAGGCCACTGCAATATTGAAAACTCCCAATCTTTTCCATTTCAAATGCATGTCTAATTTATTATCCTAAAACTATACCTTTTCTTTTAAACCAAATGCTCATAACAGTGTTTGTAATTGTCAACACACTATGTGTGTGTGTATATATCACATATTTTATACAGATAACATGAATATATAACATGTGAATATATATATATTACATGAACTCAAAAGAAGAAAGTTTTGCATCAAATAATTGTTGAGCAACTAGCTGTCAGTTCTACACAGTGGCATGATGACTGCTGAACAGACAGAAATCAACGACTGATTATGACAGCACTCTTTCATAAACTGTGAAAAATTGGAATGGAGGCTAGCATATTTTATTAAGAGCAAATAAGAGATACAAGGGCTGGACCCTATAGTAATTATAACTGAAGAACAAAGTTTTCTGCGCATCATAGTTCAGAGTGCACCAGACATACTTTATGTATAATTCCCATTTTAACACACAGTACATTGAAAAGACTTGCAGTCAAGGGTCAAGATTTAATTAAATGAATACTTTTTACAGTTTCATTAGGAGCATTCTTAAATGAGTTTGGCAATTTTTTTCTTGGCTTTTTTTCTTTCTTTTTTGCTTGTCTGCAAGAGAGGTAAAAGAAGGTTTATCTTACTTATGGTATCATATAAGACACTTCAATTAAAGAAACACTATATTTGTCGATAAATAGAGTGATGTGGGGAAGGGGTAACTCTGTTAATAGCAGAAGTGGCATTTAAACATAACCAGGGGCCCTTCAAGTGCTGTGGGTGAAAATAGTCAATTATTTTATATTCTTTGCACCAGCACTTGGTTTTTTATGAGGACACCAGAAATGGACCCTTCAATTATGTGTACAGAAAACAATATATTTTTTATCTTTATTTGATCAATATTTACTCAATTAACCCTGTGCCAACTGCTGGGAACTAAATGTAAGACACAAAAAGACACATCTCCTGACCTCAGGGGGTTTAGTTATAGCCATGTTACAAAACTGTGCCTTCATCCTAAGAACGAGAAGAAAGTGCTAAAGAGAAACAGTGAGCGAGAGATGACATAGGGGCTTGCAAATTAGAGAATGGCTAATATGTCAGTGCATTCTTTCTTTCTTGCACTGCTGTAACGAAAGATCTCTAAGACTGCATGATTTGTAAAGAAAAGAGGTTTAAATTGGTTCACAGTTCTGCAGGCTATACAGGAAGCATAAAGGCTTCGGCTTCTGCAAAGACCTCAGGAAACTTCCACTCACTGGGGAGGAAAAGGAGGAGCAAGGCATCTAACGTGGCAGGAGCAGGGACAGAGGATGCAGGGAGGTGCTACACACTTTCAAACAACCGGATCTCATGAGAACTGTCACTAGGGTGAGGACAGTACGGAGACGGACGGTGTTAAACCACTCAGGAGAAACAGCCCCATGATGCAATCACCTCCCACCAGGCCTGACGTACCACATTAGGGATTACAATTCAACATGAGATTTGGTGAGGACACAGATCCAAACTATGTCAGTTGAGAACTTTATAGTCCTGATATAACAGGCTAATTAGGCAGCCACTTCAATGAACTATCCAAGAGATGACAATTGAATGGGGATTTTTGGAGAAAGAGCTATGGAATAGATTTATAATATATTTAAGAAATAAATAGAACAATTGTGGATATGAATTGCATAGGGAGTGTGATGAGCATGGACTCCTGGCTTGTTTTTAACTTTTCACAGCTAGGTATATGGCATTCCGCTTCCATGAAACATGAAACATTGGAAGACACCAGCAATGGAGGGGGGTTGCAGAAAGATGCATTGCTGGAGTAAGATGCAGAGCATGAAAAATGAGGCTGATCTTCATGTCAACCCAATGGTGGGTCTACAGGATGTAAAAGAGAGAGTATGCCAGAATTTTCCAGATGGTACTCTGCAAGGATAAATATTCTATGCTCTGGGGAAAAATGCACTATCAAACATTTTGATTTTCTTGTCAATGTCTTGGAAGCTAGAGCCTGTCTTGTGTCTGAGTAGAGGTTTCCACTAAAGAGTAAGATTGTCATTGACACTTGGGCAGAAAGAAATCAGGTGTTGACCAGAAACTGTCCTTTCTTTTGAACTGTGACCTTTATGCCTGGGGGTGAGAATTGTACCACCTGGGCAGGAGGACAAAGGAAGGAAGACTAAGTAGGAGAACCCTTGGATGACATGATTGGTGGATTCTAGGAAATGTGATAACAGATATCCAACTGAATTCACTTTTCTTGCACATGTAGGTATTGTCTGTTATTTCCAAACCTTCCATAATTTTTATCTTAAAACCTGTGATGTCAGCCAGGCTCAGTGGCTCACGCCTGTAATGCCAGCACTTTGGGAGGCCAAAGTGGGTGGATCACTAGGTCAGGAGTTCAAGACCAGCCTGGCCAGGATGATGAAACCCCATCTCTACTTTAAAAAATACAAAAATTAGCCAGGCATGGTGTCAGGCACCTGTAATCCCAGCTACTCAGTAGGCTGAGGCAGGAGAATTGCTTGATCCTGGGTGGGGATGAGTTGCAGGGAGCCAAGGTCAC
Organism: Cebus imitator; assembly: GCF_001604975.1. Classification (NCBI taxonomy): domain Eukaryota; kingdom Metazoa; phylum Chordata; class Mammalia; order Primates; family Cebidae; genus Cebus; species Cebus imitator. Next base: position 7,439,510 of record NW_016107381.1, on the reverse strand, counting down.
ACCACTGCACTCCAGCCTGGGCAACACAGTGAGACTCCATTTCAAAAAAGAAAAAAGAAAAAAAATGTTGTGGAGTCAACATCACTGTATCTGCTGAATTATTAAGGGGAAGACCTGAGCTTCAGCCAGAAACAGTTGGTCATGAAAAACAAGGGTAAATTAAACTCTAGTTTGGTCACTAAGTAATAGTCTAATGTGAGCCAGTTGGCTGAAGTAACATAAGCACAAAAATGAGTTAGTTGAATCCGACACCATTCTTTTAGGATCTCTAGAAAAGCGTAGAGGAGAGAAGGTACCTACCTAGAAGATCTAACTTTCTGAAGTCTCAAGACAGAAGATCAAACTATTTGTATTTGGGTGTTAAAGAAATGGATGGTATTTGAAAGCTGTGTGAATTATGCTGAAGTTTGCCTTGGTTTCACTGAACTTCCTGGAAAGCAGAAGGAGATTCTATACCTCTCCCCAAACCACTCCTTCAAAGGAAGTGCATTCATACAGCAAGATATCATTGCATGTGTGTAACTATGACTTATTTTGGAAAATTAGTAGCAATTTTTAAAAGAATATTATTAATATCTCAAAAAATATTTCCCTTCAAGCTGTGTATTTCAAGAATAAGACTACCTTCGAGTTTATGCTATGTCTTATAGTTCAACTTCCTAAGCTTCAGTTTTATTATAAAAGCCAATAGAAAAAGTGAAATTGCTGAAAAGATACTTTTTAGTGAAATTTCAACACAGTATCAGTTTCATACATCATGAAATTTCAACTATGGTAAAGGCAGATGGGACTGTATTTCCACCACGAAAGTCATCAGGAAAGATGAAAGATTTTCTTTCTTTTATACGAATTGTAGGGAAAAAATGATGTGCAGACAGAAAATATAACACCATTCAAAAAGTATTATCAACATTATCACCAATAGTTCTTAATATAAGGAATGTGACTAATTTGAAATTGGTTTTGTCGTTTTCTTTTCTGGTGTTTTGTAAGTTAAAATACAGTACTTTTGCCATTTGTGTTTTATTTTCTTTCATATAACTATAATCTCATTCCAGAAGATGCTATTCTCCAATAATTTATTTGGTGCTATAAATTTCTACTGAGAAAAGTTTGTCAGAGACTTCCAGCAAATGAAAAAAATCATTTCAAGACGTGTTTCAATCCTCATAGCTATTTGTGATCATATTCCTTTAATACGTATTTTGAAAGAACAGGTCATTTCACTGCTCAATTAAAAATTTAATTTGTTCCTGTTGAAAATACAGAGAAACATGAATCATTTATAACAGCTTGTTTTGAATGAAAACACGAATTCATTCAACAAGAACATACTTTACCAGAAAGTTTATCAAATGAATAGCTTTGAAGCAGATGCGTTGGTTCAATGGGCATAAATTCATGTCCAGTATCAGCATATGAAATAAGGTAATTATTTATCAAGAGCAAACCCAAGTTAGTATGGTATGACAGAAAAAATTATGATAAGAACTGGTCTTGGTAGTTCCTGGCTTGATAAAATAAATGTTCATATTGTAATGATGCCTCAAAAAATGATTATTATTGCTTCTAATTTTCAGAAACAAGATGAAGGTACTAAGCAATTCAAGTTTTGAGAGTGTTTGGTCCTTTCTTAGGAGAAGGAGGGAAGGGTTAGCTGGCAGCCACGGCCATGGAAGGAGTCTAAGTTTCATTCCAGTTAGATTCACTATTTGCATTTCCTTCATATAATAAATGTAAGCTAGATTTATAAAAAGAAATGAACTACACATGATATTTCTAACTTAGGAAATATGAGCATAGGCAGTTATTGCCCAAGAATTTTGTACATAGAAAAATAGACACCTAAAAACAGATTTCTTTCTGGAAAAGCTCAGACAAAAGGGTTCTGGAGTGAAGGATTTCAGGCCTAGTTGGATGAAGCAAATTATGGGAATGGGGGTGTGATAAGTAGAACAATGCCCTGCAAACCTGTCCACATCCTAGTCCTGTGACCTGTGAATACCTGCCTTATGAAGCAAAGGGGAATAAGGTTGCAGATGAAATACAGGACACAAATCAACTGGCATTAAATAGGGAGATTATGCTTAATGATTTGATTACCTGGATTGTAGTCTCAATGTAATCACAAGTGTCCTTAAAAGTGGAAAAAGGAGGTAAAAGAGGAGGTCTCGGTGATGTACTTTGAGAAAAGCTCGATCTGCCATTGCTGATTTTGAAAATAAAGAGGCTGGACATGGTGGCTCACACCTGTAATCCCAGTATTTTCAGAGGCCGAAGCGGATGGATCACCTGAGGTCAGAAGCTCGAGATCAGTCTGGCCAGCATGGTGAAACCCCATCTTTACTGAAATCACAAAAATTAGCCAGGCATGATGGTGCACACCTGAAATCCCAGCTACTCAGGAAGCTGATACAGGAGAATCACTGAACCTGGGAGGTGGAGGTTGCAGTGAGCTGAGATTGTGTCACTGCACTCTAGCCTGGGTGACGGAGCAAGACTCCAGCTCACATCAACAAAAGAAAGAAGGAATCATGTAAAAAAGACTGTGGACAATAAACAGATGCTGAAAAGGCAAGAAAACTAATTTCTTTGAGCTTCCAGGAGAAAATGCAGTCCTGCCAACACTGATGTTAGCCCAGTAAGACATATTTTGGGATTCTAGCCCACAGAACTGCAAGGTGATAAATGTGTGCAGTGTTAAACCACTACATGGTTGTAATTTGTTACAGCAACAACAGAAAAGTAATAGAGGGTAAAGTGAACATCTACAAACAGAATTATGAGGAATTCTTGTCCCATTATACACAGTCATAGAAGCTCATCCTAAAGCAGTTAATGTCCAAAAAAGAAAGCTTCATTTGAAATATAACTTTCAGGTGTTACTTTCTTGCTTCCATACATAAATGATGAACCAATCCCATCAGATATTTGAGGAGTTTTTGCTATAAAAAATATACAAAAACAAGTCAATAGTAAACCCCAGAGACTGGAAGAAAAGGTATAATGTAGGGAGAAATATAAATTTTCAAAAAAAATAAATAATATAATCAAAGAGATAATAGAAGTCAGTATACAAATAAAATAAATCAGGGAACTCTGGGAAAAATGCATTCACGGAACTTGAAAATGTAAAATATGAAAGCTGAAATAAAAATATTGTCAGTAGAAGGAATGGAAGACAAAGTTGAAAAAGTCTTCCAAAAATTAGAAGAGAAATGAAGAATACGTGAAGGGGAAAAAAAGAGAGTATAAACTCAGGTCCTAAAAAGAAACTTCTAGAAAGAAAGAATAAACAAAACAGTGGGCAGTATGGATTAATTTTGCCCAAAGAGAGACCTGGCCTTTGCCTTTTGCTCTGGAGAAGTAATCTCTAAGGTCTTCAAATGACCTGCCTAGCAAGAAGGCTTTTGTTTACTTTGGGGCCTTAGGCCATGTCCAGTAGTCTGTGCTAATAATGAGATTTATGATAGGAACTCTGACCACATCAGATAGTCTATGCAAACAATGTGATTTATGGCAAAGAAGATTTTGGAGAACAACTTGAGCCATGCGGGCAATCAACCGTGTCTATGTGACCACGCCCCAGTAAAAAGCTCTGGACACCAAAACTCGAGTAAGCTTCCCTGGTGGGCAATACTTCATGCATATTACCCACATCGTTGCTGGGAGAATTTAGCAGTGTTGACAAGTCCATGGGGAGATGACAACTGGAAGTTCATGCTTAGAACTCTACTGGATGCTGCGTCTTTTTCCCATGGTAACTTTAATCTGTATTGTTTTGCTGTAATAAAGTATACAACCACCATAGTAGCTTTCTGTGTGTTGTGTGAATCATTCTATCAAATTATAAAATTGCAGGTCATCTTGAGGATCCTCAAACTCACAAATGGTATCAGAACTGAGGGTTTTCTTGGGGACTCTGGAATTATTAAGCTGTATGCCTATGAGAGTGATTTAAGGAAACCCCAAAGCATAAAAACTGACAATATTAAGTGTTGAGAATGCAGACCCACACAAATGCTCCCTCATTGCTGGTGTAAATGCAAACGAAAATAGCAATTTTGGCAATTTCTTATAAAGTCATACATGCCTTTACCATATGATACAGGAATTCAAATTCTAGGCATTTACCTAAGAGAAATAAAAATGTATGTTCACGCAAAAAACAAAATGGGAGTTTTATAGCTTGTTCATTTATAATTGCAAAAACTGGAAACAACCTTGTTTTCATCAACAGATGAATGAAAAAGCTGTGATACTTTCTTATAATAAATATTATTCAGCAAAAAAACATGGAATGGAATTTTTCCTTAAGTGAAAGACGCCAAACTCAAAAGGCTGCATACTATATGGTCCCATTTATATGGCATTCTAGAAAATGTGAAAATATAAATATGGACAACAGATGAGTGACTACCAGAGTGAGGAAGTGGGGAGAGGGGTTGACCGCAAAGAGGAAGCCTTAGGGAATTTTAGGGGGTGATGAAACAGTTCTATATTATGATTGTATAGGTATACACATAATGCTATGCACTTGTATAAGCTCACAGAGATAATATACCACAAGGGTTAATTGGTTAATTTTACAGTATTTAAATGAAGAAAACATTTTTAAAATAATAAAAAAACAATGGAAGAAATCACAAACAAAGATCAATAGACTTTACAAATGAAGTTCTATCATTTAAAAATAAAAGTCAGTGGTGCAATGTCATAAAACTCCTGAAAGGAAATTAATTGCAACTTACAATTATGTATTTCACAAATCTGTTAATCTAATGTGAAAATAAGTATATTTATGAACATAAAAGTTTTCAGAATGCTTGCCTCCTACATATTCTTTCTCTGGAAAGAACTGCAAGATTTATTTCATCAAAACGAGGGAGTCAATTGAGCATGAGAAAGGCATAAGGAGGAAGACACTGGGGATTCAACAGATATATCAGGAATGACATGGAAGGAATTCACAGCATGAGAAGAAAGGAAGCCTGGGGTTGACAGCTGTGAAACATCCTCGAGAGAAGCAAGTGCAGAATGCATTGACACAGTGGCAGCCTCACTAACGTGCAGCAGAGAAATGCTGGGATCTGCAGTTGGGGGACAGAGGTGAAGTAACCTCACAGTGGAGAAACCTTACAGACCATCTGTATCAGAGTGATCATCATCAGTTGTCGAACAAATTGAAATTATGCACCGCACCCACTGTTAAGATGCAATGAGAAAAACACAGCACCAGTTCAGTTCTATCATTGACTAATATGAACAATCTGAAAGCAATCAAGAGGAAACATCAGCCAAACCCAAACAAGGGCTGTGATACTAAGTAAGTGGTTTATAACCTTCACAAAGATGTCATGGGTGTGGAAGTCAAGGAAAGCCTAATACATTCCTACAGCCAAAAGCAAACTAAAAATAGATGACAACTGAACACAACGCATGATTCTAAAGTGGATTCTTTTGTTACAAAACATCACTGGGACAGCTAGTGAATCTATGAGATCTGGAGATTAGAGGTAATAAGGTATTACACTTCCAAATTTTCTGTAACATGCTTTGTCCCCAAGTTTTTTAAAGTAACAATCCCTTGTTTTTAAACATGAGTCAGTTTTCAAACCTTGACTTCACTATATATGAGAGCCTGCAGGAATGTTTGCAGCAAGATCTGCAGGAGGAAAGACCCTGCAACATCCCCATGAGTGTATATATTAACGATTTCCCTGTCTTTTCCAGAGGGAATGATGATCATGTACTGCAATGACTATACATTATGTGGAGAAAGGAAGTAGACAAACATTTCAAGGATATTGGACAAAGGATCTGAGTAGACATTGATAACTAGAGCTTTCTTCTGGTCTATCTCCATCCCTTATAAGAGTGCAGGTATATTGGCACCAGGAAAGAGTCCTGGCTCAGGCCAAGCCAATGGACCCCGGTAGTCATTTCCCAGGTCTCCAAATACATAATTAGAATGAATTTGCCCAGTGCTGATACTGCCCCCATTTTGGTTCCTCGGACAATGCAGGGACATAAGAAGAGCAGTGACAGTAAAATAATCCAAGTGGCAGAATCTATTCCCTCCACAGCTCCACTGTCCAAAATGGCAAATGTATGCTAAGGGGCAGAGGGACAAAGATTAGTGCTATCCTTAATGACTGAAAATATGCAAAGTCAGTGGCTCCCATAGTACCTCCAGTTAATTTAATGATCTAGCCCCTGAAGGAACCAGAGGATGCTGAGAACAACAATGGTCTGCCACAAACTTAAACGGGCAGAAGTCCTGATTGCAGTTGCTGCATCAGATGTGGTGCTTTAGTTAGGACATATTAACATGGTCTCAGGTATATACTAGGTGACTAAATAACTTGAACAATGTATCATCTTCCAAACCCATTAGAAAAGAAATTTAGAAACAGTTTGTACTTACCTGAAATGGACAACCGTCTTGCCCCAACCACTTATTAAATAGGGAATCCTTTCCTCAATTGCTTGTTTTTGTCAGGTTTGTCAAACATCAGATGGTTGTACACGTGTGGCATTACTTCTGAGGCCTCTGTTCTGTTCCATTGGTCTATATCTCTGTTTTTGTACTAGTACCATGCTGTTTTGCCCTACAAGAGCTCCTGAAGGAAGCACTAAACATGGAAAGGACCAACCAGTACCAGCCACTGCAAAAACATACCAAATTGTAAAGACCATCAATACTATGAAGAAATTCCATCAACTAGTGGTTAAAACAACCAGCTAGCATCAAAATGGCAGGATCAATCCACACATAACAAGATTAACCTTAAATGTAAATGGGCAAAATGCCACAATCAAAAGACACAGACTGGCAAATTGGATAAAAAGTCAAGACCCATTGGTGTGCTGTATTTAGGAGACACATCTCATGTGCAAAGACACACATAGGCTCAAAATAAAGGAATGGAAGAAAATTTACGAAGCAAAAAAAAAAAAAAAAAAAAAAAAAAAAAAAGCAGGAGTTGCAATCCCAGTCTCTGATAAAACAGACTTTAAATCACAAAGATCAAAAGAGACAAAGAAGGGCACTACATAACAGTAAATGTATCAATGCAACAAGAAGAGATAACTATCCTAAGTATACATGCACTCAGTACAGCAGCACCCAGATAAATAAAGCAAGTTCTTAATGACCTACAAAGAGGCTCAGAATCCCAAGCATTAATAGAGGGAGACTTTAACACCTCATTGCCAATATTAGATCAACGAGACAGAAAATTAACAAGGATATCCAGGACTTGAACTCAGTTCTGGACCAAGTAGACCTAATAGACATCTACATAACTCTCCACCCCAAATCCACAGAATATACATTCTTCTCGGTACTATAATGCACTTATTCTAAAACTGACCACATAATTGGAAGTAAAACACTCCTTAGCAAATGCAAAAGAATGGAAATCATAACACACAGTCTCTCAGACCACAACGCAATCAAATTAGAACTCAGGATTAAGAAATTCACTCAAAACTGCACAACTGCATGGAAACTGAACAACCTGTTCCTGAATGACTACTGGATAAATAATGAAACAAAGGCAGAAATAAAGATGTTCTTTGAAACCAGTGAGAAGGAAGACACAATGTACCAGAATCTCTGGGACACATTTAAAGCAGTGTCCAGAGGGAAATTTACAGCACTAAATACCGACAAGAGAAATGAGGAAAGATCGAAAATTGATACCCTAACTGCATGATTAAAAGAACTAGAGGGGCAAGATCAAACAAATTCAAAAGCTAGCAGAAGACAAGGAATAACTAAGATCAAAGCAGAACTGAAGGAGATAGAGACACAAAGAACCCTTCAAAAAATCTATAAATCCAGGCGGCTTTTTTTTTTAAAAAAAAAGATCAATAAAATAGACTGCTAGCCAGACTAATAAAGAAGAAAAGAGAAGAATCCAATAGATACAATAAAAAATGATAAAAGGGATATCACCACCAATCCCACAGAAATACAAGCTACCATCAGAGATTACTACAAACACATCTATGTACATAAACCAGTAAATCTAGAATAAATGGATAAATTACTGGGTACTTACACCCTCCCAAGACTAAACCAAGAAGAAGTTGAATCCCTGAATACACCCATAACAAGGTCTGAAGTTGAGGCAGCAATTAATAGCCTACCAACCAAAAAAAGTCCAGGACCAGACGGGTTCACAGCCAAATTCTACCAGAGGTACAAAGAGAAGCTGGTACCACTCCTTCTCCAACTATTCCACACAATACAAAATGAGGGAATATTCCCTAACTCATGAGGCCAACATCATTCTCATACCAAAACCTCGCAGAGACACAACTAAAAAAGAAAATTTCAGGCCAATATCCATAGTGAACATTGATGTGAAAATCCTCAATAAAATACTGGCAAACCAAATCCAAGAGCACATCAAAAAGCTTATCTGTCACAGTCAAATTGGCTTCATCCTTGGGATGTAAGCCTGGTTCAACATATGCAAAATATAAATGCAATCCATCATATAAACAGAACCAAAGACAAAAACCATGATTATCTCAATAGATGCAGAGAAGGCCTTCGACAAAATTCAACAGCCCTTATGCTAAAAACTCTGAATAAACTAGGCATTGATGGAATGCATAAAAATAATAAGAGCTATTTATGACAAATCCAGAGCCAATATCATACTGAATAGGCAAAAACTGGAAGCATTCTCTTTCAAAACTGGCACCAGACAAGGATGCCTTCTCTCACCACTCCTATTCAACACTGTATTGGAAGTTCTGGTTAGGGCAATCAGGCAAGAAAAAATAATAAAGCATATTCAATTAGGAAAAGAGGAAGTCAAATTGCCTCTAATTGCAGACAACATGATTTTATTTTTAGAAGACCCCATCATCTCCGCCCAAAATCTCCCTAAGCTTATAAGCAAATTCAGGAAAGTCTCAGGATACAAAATTAATGTGTAAAAATCACAAGCATACCTATATACCAATGACAGGCAAACAGAGATCCAAATCATGAGTAAATTCTCATTCACAATTGCTCCAAAGAGAATAAAACACCTACAAACACAATTAACAAGGGATGTGAAGGATTTATTCGAAAAGAATTACAAACCACTGCTCAAGGAAATAAGACAGGACACAAACAGATGGAAAAACATTCCATGCTCATGGTTAGGAAGAATCAATATTGTGAAAATGGCTATACTGTCTAAAGTAATTTATAGATTCAATGCTATCCCCATCAAACTACCATTGACTTGCTTCACAGAATTGGAAAAAAAACACCTTAAACTTCATATGGAACCAAAAAAGAGACTGCATAGGCAAGACAATCCTAAGAAAAAAAAAACAAAGCTGGAGGCATCACACTACCTGACTTCAAACTATGCTACAAGGCTACAAACCTTACCAAAACAAGTAATGGGGAAAGGATCCCCTGTTTAATAAATGATGTTGGGAAAACTGGCTAGTCATAAGCAGAAAGCTGAAACTGGATCCCTTCCTTATACCTTACACAAAAAAAATTAACTCCAGATGGATTCAACATTTAAACATAAGACCTAACACCATAAAACCCCTAGAAAAAAACCTAGGCAATACCATTCAGGACATAGGCATGGGCAAGGATTTCATGACCAAAACACCAAAAGCAATGGCAACAAAAGCCAACATAGACAAATGGGATCTAATTAAACTTAAGAGCTTTTGCACAGCAAAGAAAACTATCATTAGAGTGAACTGGCAACCAACAGATCTGGAAAAAAATTCTCAATCTGCCTATCTGACAAACGGCTAATATCCAGAAACTACAAAGAACTTAAACAAATTTACAACAAAAAAACAAATGAACCCATCAAAAAGTAGGTGAATGATATGAACAGACTTCTCAAAAGAAGACATTTATGAAGCTAACAAACATATGAAAAAAAGCTCATCATCTCTGGTCATTAGAGAAATGCAAATCAAAACCACATTGAGATACTATCTTACACCAGTTAGAATGGCAATTATTAAAAATCAGGAGACAACAGATGCTGGAGAGGATACGGAAAAATAGGAACACTTTTACACTGTTGGTGGGAGTGTAAATTAGTTCAACCATTGTGGAAGACAGTGTGGCGATTCCTCAAGGATCTAAAAATAGAAATACCATTTGGCCCAGCAATCCCATTATTGAGTATATAGCCAAAGGATTATAAGTCGTTCTATTGTAAAGACACATGCTCACGTATGTTCATTGGGGCACTGTTTACAATAGCAAAGACTTGGAACCAACCCAAGTGCCCATCAATGATAGACTGGATAAAGAAAATGTGGTACATATAGACCACGGAATACTATGCAGCTATAAAAACGATGAGTTCATGTTCTTTGCAGGGACATGGATGAAACTGGAAACCATCATTCTCAGCAAACTATCACAAGAACAGAAAACAAAACACTGCATGTTCTCACTCATAAGTGGGTGCTGAACAATGAAAACATATGGACACAGGGAGGGGAACATCACACACTGGGGCCTGTTGGGGGGTAAGGGGCTATGGGAAAGATAGCAGCAGGTGAGGAGATTGGGGAGGGATAGCTTTAGGAGAAATACCTAATGTAGATGATGAGGTGATGGATGCAGCAAACCATCATGGCACGTGTACACCTATGTAACAAACCAGCATGTCTGCACATGTACCCTGGAACTTAAAGTACAATAAGTAAAAATAAATAAATAAAAACTTAAAAAACAAAAATAAATAATTATTACTTTTTTCAGGTATGGATTTCCTTTACTACCTGCAAGCCATCGGCTACCACTACCTGTTGAGGGGTCTACAGAGCCCCTCTGGTGGTATGGTATGTGAGAGGACCAGCATATTTCATGGCAGTGTGCCCACTCCCTCTTATCCTTTGCTGTAATGTGGATCTTTCACCGATTCAAGATTTTCTGAGAGACTATATGAGGAGTAACTGTGTCTAACCAACAGTTAAGTGAAGGAGCTGCCATTACACTCTGAGGAAGGGAGAATTGTGATTTGCATGTTGATACTTCTTTGATCAATTTTAATGGTAACTGCCAAAGTGCAGCAGATATACCCTGAGAAGGTCATTGCACACAAGGGTTCAAAAGCCTTGTAGTGTCGTCAGCTGGAGATATCAGAACCAGGTGTGGATGGTAGAGGAGGAAGAGGATGAGTATAAGTCACAGCCAAGAGACTACCTGCAGTGGTAGGGTCTATGATTTATTCCATACTCCTCCCTCCTGTCCAAGATATGACGCTCACTAGAGTTCTGAAGGAGCCCCTCCCGGAACTCATATGAAGCAGGTGGATCTGATTAGCACAGGGGGAGACCTCAGAGATGCTGTACTGTGCCACTGAGATGCCTATTTCAGGACTCAGCAATTTATTCTCCCAGCTGCTGGCCATGTTTGTCCTCCCACTTCAGGAACCACCTAAGCTGAAAAGAGCCGTTTGTCCAAGTTCATGCCCACTTCACGAAGCAGTTAACATTCAATCACTGGTCAATACAGAAGTATAAATTCCCATCTCCTCCACCCTAATTCGGGACATCACTAAAAGGCCATGTCAGCAGGGTCGGCTGATCCCTTGTTGTGACCACCCCACAGTCTGCTTTTCCATCTGCCTCATCCCACATTATCCTGTCTTCGACAGGCATTAATCTCTACAGTAGCCCCTAAAACACTTCTTCCAAGGTAATCTCTGTCTCAAAGTTTGCTTTCCAGGGAACCCACACTATAGCAGCAGGTTATTTATAAACATAGAGAGAGTTAAAGAGAAGTTAAAAGAGTTATAAGTAATGGGGAGGGGATCAGGCAATGGAGAGCTATTTTCTTTTGGTAAGCATTCTTGAGCTGTTTAATTTTTAAACTATGTGCATGTATTTTTAATAAATATTTAAACACAATGTTAAAATAGAAAAGCAGATTTTTTAAAGATTGCACTGGAAAATCCATTGCAATTGTGGGTCAGATTTATTTTCCATCTCATTGTATTTTTATTTGCAAATATTCCAAGCCAAGCTCCAGCTTTCTGAATCACATTATACTCACACTACTTTGTTCTATCTTCACTTCTTTTTTCTTGCACAGACAAATGTGTTCACCCTCCCACATCCCCAACACAAAGACATTCAGCTTCTAAACTTTATCCTCCATGTTACCACTCTCTCTCATCCAGACTTTGGAAAAGTGGAAGACAACCAGGACATATTGAAGGTATCTAGTCTATTCATCATTTAGTTGATACATAAGTTTGAAAATCAAATGATTTGCTTGAACATGCATTGACTTAGGATGTGTCTAATTTATCCTTCTATCAGGAGGAAAATATTTGATGACTCCCTCAGTGACATCAAATTCTTATTGTGAATTTCACAAAGCCTATATAAAAGTGCTTCAGCAATAATAATTGTCTCTCCTGCAGTCAAGGACCATAAACCTACCGAATATTTTAAAAGAAAGCCAAACCTATCAACAGCAATGACCTATCAAAGCAAGGTTGATGTTCATTTAGAAAAGATAATGGATAAGTTATAGAACTATAGATCATTGGTGACAAAGAGAATAACAAGATCCTTCAGATTTTTCTACACCACTAAATAATTGCCAAAATTCCAGGTCTTGGAAGCACTAAGATCAATATCACATGGAGTAAAAAGGACATTGTAGTCACAACTTCGGCACTTACACACTGATATGTTTTCCCTTGGGAACATCAATTGATATCACTGCATCTTAGACTTTTCATCTGTAAAAGTGTTCGCACTAAATAATGTCAGTGCTGTCCAATTCAATGAGGGACTCTGTTATTCTGAAGGTCAAAAGCACCTACTGAAAGATATCTTTGAAATGATTGACTTCTGTTTTGCATTTTAGTTCAAAAATGCATTTTATTAATAATAAAAGAAGAGATTACAAATCAGGAAATCAAAGTCATGGAATAGTATGTGCCAATGCATTTTGATGCCATAATGTTGAGTCTCTTGCAGTGTACACCACAGAGGACTAGGAGGCTTTACCAATAAACCTCTCTGGAGACCAGCTACCAATGAAGTTAATAACGCTATTAAATAACATTTGCAAAAGATTCAGAGCTATAATGATGTTTGCATTCAGTTTTGCATCAAATAAATAATATCATTTCTATGTTAAATCCTTCGCTTGTCACCATAGGTCTACCACTCAAACAAAGAGCATACCATTTACCAACATAGGTCCTTGATCCTTCCTAAACTGCTATATTAATTCAGGTTCTCAAGATTTAGTCAGACATTTGCAGAAACATCAATTTGGATATAATGATATGAGAAAAGAGAGGGAGGTTTTATAAGAGTTAACAAGGAAGATACAGAAAATAAGATAATAGTAATGCTAAATTTACATATTTCCAGATCCTTTTGGTGTAGACAAACTAAGAAATCCAATATTTACTTGGGAGGCACTTGAAGGTATGAGCATGGATAATAGAGTGCCTTTAATGTATAATTTGGCTTAAGGAATTCAAAGATAGTTCCTTGTATGCATGGTCTCAGGATCAATTATTGTAACAGTTTCACAAGATTATTGATCATTCTTTGATCTCCTACTGTATAATACACCCTGACCAGAATGTACCATTCAGCAAGTTGTATTCATTCTTGATAATTTTTGAGAAATTAACCCCATCGTCTCAGATAAGAAGTATCTAGAACGACAAATTCAGTACAGATCATTTAAGATGCTATCTCCCCGTAGAGTGTGCATTCTTTAATTACTGATTGTGTAGATCACTGATGGTTGCAGCTCAGATTTCAAAAAGTATGCACTGGAAGTCTATGCACAGCAAAATGTACCCCCAAAGGTGTACATATTTCAGATCGGGAAACAGAACTCAATACTTCAATTTGCCTCTTTTTTTGGTGATATATGATTCGTGTAGTATAATCATTGAAGATCAAGGCAAATTTTGTGATAAACTTTAGAAAAACAGAAACGTAAACCAATAAATAACTGACATAAGGTTTGGGGAAAATATCATCAGAAGTATATTTCATTTGAGGTATTACAGTTGTAAATTAAAAAATAACTTTTTGCTGTGTTAAGAATTTTTTAAATATATCAACAAGTTTAGTTGAAAACATGTTACATTCTTTGGGAAACTGACATTACTCAGGGTCTCAAGTAGTGTCACCATCAAACAATGGTAGCAAATTAATTGGAAAACTTTTTTAAAAGGAAAGACATTACATACTAATAATCACTGCACTTTCTGGGTCTTGTTAAATACAACTTCCATGTTCAGAGTTGAAGTGTGACACTCAAAACCAAATGTATTCAACATTATTAAGAAGAGACAAATAGAAAATGAGCAATACCAACAAAGCAACGACAACAAAACATTTTTCAAGACTATTGATGTATTGTATTGAATATAATACAGAGAAAGGTAAAGGGGCTTTATTATGCTTGTGGCCACTGAAGATGCAAACGCCGGCCAAACAGGATCTGAGAAGCATTTCCAGTCTATGAATAACACCATGGGAAGACAAAAGCAATCATAGCAAATGTTCTTAAATAAAGCAAGGTCATTATAGTCCAAATTTAATTTTTACCTCTAACAAAACTTATGTATTACATGGTTAAGAGACCAAGGCTACAGTTTTGTAAAAACTGTAGCCATTAAGCAGGTTAAACTTGTTTTAGATCAAACCAGAACAGTTGCAAATTAACAGCAATATCTAATTTATTGTTCCATAAAATGAATGCTATGAGAAATACGTTACTGGACGAGGCTTCCTGGAGCCACCCCAAGCCTGGACATGGCAAGATGGCAGTGCTGCAAACTCATTGCCTGTATACTCAGTGTAAGAGCATTTGTTTGTCCACTGACAGCCCCTGGCTATTAAAATAAACTGTCATAATTATGCGTTAAATCATAGCTGCCAATCAGAAGAAGTACTCTTTCTGATTTTCATTGACTGCATTTTGTATATTAAGCTCACTTTTTAGAACAGCCTCAGCACTGTCTACATTCTCTGACCTCTTTGCCTCACTTCTTTTATATAACCTTTTTTGCTGATAAATGCGAACAGCTATGGCAGTGATGCAAAGCAAGATAAAAATCACAACAGCTATCAGACCTAGGGAGAGAAAAGAAACATTAAGTCAGAATTTTTGTCCGAATAGAAACTGTGCTGACATCATTGCTTAGCAAATCATTATAATATTATTTTCCACTTAAGCATCTACTATATACAAATTGAAAATATAAAAACTTGAGGGATTTCTGGTTCAAGAAGTACTGTTGTATATTGAGTTTATTTCTGAGTTCTATCAGCCTTGCGGGTTCACCTACATTTATTCTAAAGGCATACCATATCGGATTTACTGGTGCATTTATATTTAACACAAGTTATTACCTACATGTCTCTAGGACCATGTGGCCACTTCATATTAGTTTTAATTATTCTGAAATATAGAGTAGTAGCAACATCACAAGATGATTAAAGTGTTTTGTGATTAAATAGGTAAAAATTTTCATAAAGTTGTTATTCAATTATTTGTTATACTGTTGAATAGCAGAAATGGGTGACGTAAATAAATCATTCTGACCAATAAAACATAGATAAATAGATATGCTTAAATTATTTCTATATGAGGAATTTTTTAAAACACTTCTGGTTGTAAATACAAATTCTAAGTGCTGCGATTCTTAACTATGCCAGTGGTTACCAACGTTGGCATTATATTAGGTCAGTAGTCCTCTGAGTATGATCTGTAAACCCATGGTGGTCCCTGGGACACTTTGAGAGCACACATGGGCTCAAAACTATTTTTATGATAATTCTAAGACGTCTTTTTCACTGTGTTGACATTTCCATTTTAATACTGAACCCAATTTGGTATAAAAACAAGGTTAGGTAAAATTTCTGGTACTTAGCACAAATTAAGGCAAGGACACAACTCAATAATAGTAGTCACTGAATTCATGAAGTAGAAAACATTACACTGCCAAGCTTGTTGGAAAAACAGAAAAAAAGCCTAATTTATTTAAGAATATCCTTAAGGAAGCTGTAAAAATTATTCATGTAATTAAATCTTGACCCTTGGCTGCAAGTGTTTTTAACATTTTGTGTGTTAAAATGGGAAATACACATAAAGTACTTCTGGTCCACTCTGAAGTATGATCATTGTTTCCAGGAAAAGTACTTATGTGAACCTTTGAATGGTGAATTGAATTAGTTGCTTTTTGCTTCATGTAACATCATTTTTATTTGAAAGAATGACTAACAGACAAACTATGGTTGTTCAGACTTGAGTATTTGGTGGGCATTTTCTTTAAAATGAATGAAGTAAATGTGTCACTTCTAGAAAAACAATTAAAGCATATGTTGTGAATGATAAAATTCAAGCTTTCAAATAAAAAAGAGAATTTGGAAAACTACTTTCTGTCACCAAGAGTGTGAGAGTTGTCTACAACTTAAAGAATTTTCTGATAAGATCAGTGGAGGTACAAACTAATGTCATTATATTTAGATACAATTAGGTACTATGAAAATAGCAATGTGAATCAAATCCCATATGGCAAAACTAAGGCTCCATTCTAAAATAGATGTACACAACCGTAACAGAGTGCAAGAAATCAAAGATTTGAAGGTTTTTATTAATCACAATAGATTCCTGTGTATATAATCTGCTAGGCAGTTTCACCCTGGCCAATTATAGCATGTCCAATGGCCAAGCCAATTTTTGGCTAAGTCAACCTTACCTGAGAAAGGTAACAATTCCTTGCTGATTAATATAAATGTGGTGACCAAATTCTGTACATTAAATCTAAAGAATTCATTAATAAATATGTTTGCTTTTGTTATTATTAGTCATGTTAATTAATGAATAACTTTAATCAGAATATTTGTTGTTACATATTTTGCCTCTCATTTTAGAAAAATAATCAGCTGAATTGCTATAAATATTTGTAAGGGCTAGTTATAGGCCTCTGGCTTGAAGAGAAAAATTCTGAACAACTTCAGTGTGAAAACTTCTGAAATATGATATAGACAGCAGACAACTGCAATTATAAAACGGACATTACTTTGGTCTAGAAAGAATATCTAGATAGTCAAAATCATGGATGGTCTCTGGAACGTGTTTGTTCCATGTATGTAATTTACCACTTAATTTGGGGCAAGTGCTATGCCAGGATTTGTTGTGCTCAAGAAAAACTTTGATCACACATGTTATACCAAAAATATAAAAATAAAAAATAGTTATTATGAATAAAATGTGGCCAGCCTTGATGATGCTGCATCTAAAGCACTATGTGAATGTGTTTTTATGAAGATGTGTATATATAGCTTTCTCTGTGGCTAAATCTGTCTATTTGTATCTGGGTAGCCTGGCCAGAAACCCTCTACCACATCTGGGTCATCACTTTTAAATGTATTTTTAAATTAATAATCTCATACTATTCATTTTGCAAGTGAAAGAAAATAATCTAAGAAGTAGAACACAGGGGGATTTGCCAATTTGGAAGATCCTTGGATGGATTAATTATTATTACATAGTGGGTGCAATTAATGAGTAACTAGACAATGAACAAAGAATTCTACCACAGTTCTACCAAATTGCCTGACATACTGGAGGATGATACACTATGATTTAGCAGATAAACTGTGTATGGCCCAGACAAGGTCTTCAGAAGTTACAGGGCCATTAGCAGACTCTTTGCTTCTGAAGTTTAGTCTCTGAAATTTTCAAAACCAGACATCACTAGTTTCATGGACCCTGGTAAGCCCCTGAACTACAAACCTTCCACAGTGTCTGTCTCTGCCATATGAATTTGAGGTAAGTGAGAATTTCACAGATGAACTGTAACTTGTTTCTATTCTAGAATAACATTATAATGAGGTATCAACACACTTCTTGTTTAACTCTGTAAATCTTGCCAATGATGTCTGAGCAAAACAACAATAGTCTAAAGATTAAATATTTTGTTCTAGCACTGGCTTGATGACTATACACCACTCTATATTTATGTCTATCTCTCTGTCTGTATTTGCTTGAATCTATCCTGGTTGAATGTCTAGAAAAGGCTATATTATAAGACTGAGACAATTTGTTTGACCAGAAATTCTAGCTTAAACTCTTGGCACATTGTAAATACTGTAGATTTAAGTGAGCTTTTACTGTGTAATGTATTTCTTTTAGACATCCAATTATTAACTACTTTTCAAATAAAGTTTTTTGTTGTTTGTTTGTTTGCGGTGTTTTTTGTTTTTCATGTTAGGCGATTAAATGGGAATCCTATTTTTTATATCTTTAATTTGCACATTGTTAATTTGAGAAATAGGAAAGGAACTGAAATAGCATGGGGGAGTTAATATCCATACAAAGATTTGATCAGTAGTAACTGTTGTCTAAATAAAATCCTAACTACTTGAAAGCAGAATATGTTTAGATAAGTATACAAAATACAACCAAATGAATCAGGTATAAAGCCATAAAAATTGCCCAAGTATATGAATAATCATACCATTGGTGCAAAATCTTTAAAATTATATCTCCCTGGCAATGCAACAGAATAATTGTTTACTTCATGTCTCCATATCATATTCAGAGTGTAAAGAAAGGTGAATCACTTAACATTTCAATAATCTGATTAATAACATTCTTAAGAGCATTAATCAAGAAGAAAAAAGGCTTGTTTTTTGAGTTTTATATATATATATATATATATATATATATATCAGAGAATATGCTGTCACATTGTCAGGGTGATATGCTTTAAAAGTTTTTGTGTTAATTCTGCAATTTAAAGTTATGACTAATCACTTTTACTTCATTAATCTAACATTTTAAAAAAGCACAACTGAAAATGTAATCTTTAGTTGATGGAAGCATTTTAAAATAATTTACTATGCAAATACTCCCTTTATTAAGCCTTAAGACAATACAAAATATATATACTTCTAGTGTTAATCTCAAGTTTTTTTCTGCTTTTTGCATGAACCTTTCTAGAAGTAGTGATATGTCCAAGAAGTGAAGAAAAATGACATTTACTCAAACATGTTCAGAAGTCTCTAGTGATTACAAGTGGCTATTTTCGAGCTTGATAATATTCATTATTATGCATGTTAGCAATTAATCTTTGAATGCAATGCTTCAGTGAAATTGTCAATTATTTATTTAATTTTTAAAATAAATAATAAATAATAAATAAGCAGTGAAATTTAATCCCTGCTCCAAGGAAGCAGAGAATTTAGGAAGATTCTAAAGACAATCCAGTACAAACAGTAAATCACCCCATTGTCCTCAGGATTCAGCGCCTGGCACTTGGAGCATGCGCAAATTCATTGCAGTTTCTACAATGCTAAATATTCGCCATCATTATTAATAACAAGAAGACCCAAAGAAGAGCTCATTCATGCTTCATATTACCTCCAATTACTGCAGAGTCACTTTTGATTGCATTAGCAAGGGGCTGTCTGTCATCGATTGTTCCAGAATGATCTACAGTTAAAGCACAACAAAGGGGGAAGGTGATAGAGGCAGGCAAAAAGAAGAAATTTTGAAAAAATCATAAATGTTTTAAACCAGAAAGAATTATGGAGGTGAACGTGGGATCTCTGTTATTTTCAATTTCAGCAATGTCAATGGTGTTGACCCTCATAAATAAGAAATCGAACATCTAGAAAAGAAATAGGAAAGAGATCTAAAAGCCAAACAAATAAAACCAACTTTAAGAAGCCATCTTGAGAAGGTAGCCTGAGAGCAACATGAGTTTTCTAAATTCCATGGGCAAGCTGGGTTTGTGACTGAGTAGAGTAAGAACCCTAAGTCACCTGCAAATGAGTGTGTCCTTTCCCTTGATGTGGCATCCGTGCCAGCCTGGGCCACACAGCTGGACTCGGTCACGTGTCCTGTAACAGTGACAGGGTCTGGATGGCTGGGGTACAGAGCTGCCTTCAGAGGGGCCACATGACTCAGCTGCACTGCAGAGAGGCAGCCTGTGAAGCCCTGCCCACCTGCCAGTGCAGTCTCCTGGTCTACATCGCCGTGTTCTGCAAATCCAAAAAAACACCAAAATGTTAATAGTGAAAATCGGAAACAGGGAATGACACAGAAATGGAGGATTCTGAATTTGTTAAAGGCAATAGCAAGAAATATAACGCTATCAAATTCCTCTTCAATTCTGTCTTTACTAAAAAGATAAAAACCATTAGTCTTTCACAACTATTGGTAGGTTTCCCATTTAATGAAGTCAAGTTTTTAAGCATGGATTATTAAAAATGATATGGTAATCTCTCCAGAAACAAAGCATAAGAATGGATGAGGTTAAGAAGTAATGAGGGGGTCATAATATTTTTAATTTAAAAATAGATTACTGCAACGTATTTATGTTAGGGTTTATAGTCAGTATCAAGAGGTGCATCCTAGATTTGAAAACAAATTCAGTACAGTTTTCAAAATTTATGCCATGAAAGTAACAGAAACTAGAGAGAAAATTGAGCCTTTGGATTTCTGTTATCAGTTCCCCAACCTGATAATTTGTTCTGGCTGAAAGTTTTCTGATGCTTTGTGACCTCACCCAAACACACCAGGAGGATGATACTATCATGCAGTGGAGGCCAGACCTTGAAGTCTCTCCATAATTACTCATGTACAGCCATAAAACCCTTCATACCCATTGCCTTTTCTTCCTGTTTCAATGACAACCTGTCACTGAGAAAGAAATATTCATGCCTTCCAAAGCCAGATAATCTCTCCCTCCTATTAATGAGAATTTAGTTAGTATGAGACTCTTGTGGAACAGAGACTGTTGTTGTAATGCTAGAATATTAATTCACAATTTGCATTAGGAATATATTATACACACTCCTTGCTTGGCAAGCATAAAATCTAAACAAAAGAAATTTATTGAAGAGCTTAAAGTCTCAAATGTCATCAAAATACAGTGCATCCATCCACCCAGTATGATAAAAACAAATAGCACAACTATTGATATGGTTTGGCTCCATCTAAACCTCATCTTGAATTGTAATCCCCATAATTCCCATGTGCCAAGGGAGGGACCCAGTGGGAGGTGACTGGATCATGGAGGCAGTTTCCCCCGTGCTATTATTGTATCTCATGAGATCTGTTAGTATTATAAGTATTTGGAAGTTCTTCCTTTTTTCTTCTCTCTCCTGCTCCAATGTGAAGAAGGTTTTTGCTTCCCCTTCCCCTTTGCCTTCCGCCATGATTATAAGTTTCCTGAGGCCTCTCCAGCCATGCGGAACTGTGTTGATTAAACCTCTTTCCTTTATAAACTACCCAGTCTCAGGAAGCTCTTTATAGCAGTGTGAGAACGGACTTACAGAACTATTCTCCTTTGCACTGTATATAGGTAGGGAAAGACAAAACGTGCACGTTAGTCTTTCTTTTGAAAATACAATAATATAGATGTGTATATTCAGGGCAACTTGAATCTATGCTCCCAGGAAAATTAAGCTAAATTAAAAGTACAAACAAGGCAATAGATATTAAGAATATATGAGTGCATATTATGTGCCAGCCAGTGTTCTAAAAGATTTGCATGCTACTGATAAAACTTTACAATAGCCAGACTTGTAACTGGAACAAGTCACACAGATGGAACAGTTAAGTTCAGAATTTTAACAATTCACCTGAGGTTACAGTTTGTTGGCATTACTGGACCTCTGGCCTACTATATTCCAAATCATGAGCTAGCTTCTTTTGTTTATAAACCACTTTCTGGTTGAGATACTCTTTCCTCTAGTCTGCTTTGAGTTTCTGCAGTGCCTTTTGTTTATTTATTTATTTAAATCATTTTTTCTTGAGAGCTGGACTTTAACTGACCCTGGGCATCTGAGCTCTATTTTTTTTTTAACAGTTTCTCTCTGTCACCCAAGCTGGAGTGCAGTGGCATGATTTCAGCTACCTGCAATTTTTACCTCCCAGCTTCAAGAGATTCTCATACTTCGGTCTCCTGAGTAGCTGGGATTACAGGCATGCACCACCACACCTGGCTGAATTTTTTGTATTTTTAGTACAGATGTGGTTTTTCCATGTTGGTCAGGCTGGTCTCTAGTGATCCTCCTGCTTCAGCCTCCCAAAGTTGCTGAGATTAGAGGCGTGAGCCAGTGTGCCTGGCCAGGTATATGTAAGTCTTTAAAGAATTTTGGAGGGCTCCATTTTCATTTGTGTTTTCTATGTAATAATAAAAATCCTGACTGAATGTTTAGTATTATGAGTTTCATCCTCTCTAAAAAGAAAATGGAAAATTAGAGACATTATATTGCTTTCTTGTGGTGGGGGACCTGGTAGTGAGCCATGTTCTGACCCACCTGGCTCTTCCTCACTACCCAGAGATGGCACTGAGGTAGTATCACTCTATAGCTTCCACACAAAACTGTGAGCTCCTCAAACAAAAAGATGACTGCCAACATCCAGCATAATGTCATTGCATAAGGAGCAGTTCATCAGTATGTATGGAACCAAAGAAATCACTTAGTCTACCTTAGCAGTCATTCATTTGAATGTATGTTCATTTAAACACACATATATATGTGAAAGGGACAACATTCTTGATTTGGAGTGTTTTGGTTTTTTTACCTTCATGAGAAATTAAAAAGGAAATATACCATCATAGGAGCATAATTGGGACAGTGCTTTTCACATTTCTTCTGCAAGGTTAAAATGTTGAATAAAATTTCCATAGACCTTTAAAATGTCTTCCTTTTTCAGTCCCTCCCCGCCAGACAAGATTTACTTCTCTGGTACTAATCTGATATGAAATACATTTTTAAAGCTCCACACTTACAAATTGAAAATTTTTACCTATTTCAAAATCACTGTACAAAAAAATGAACCACTAAAACTCAAAATAGACACATGGTCAGTTAATATTCATCCTTTTAAGAGCTAATGAAACATGAAACAAATGTCCTGCAACTTGAGTATTTTACATGTTGCGGGGGAAGAGAGAGAGACAATAAACATAAAAACAAAAATCAAATGAGAATTTTACAGGCTGATAATGCTATGAAGAAAACAAATTAGACAATGTGATGGTTGTAACTGGAACAGAAAATTACCTTGATGGATTAGGTTCTATTTTGTGTTTATTTTAAGGTGACATTTTTTGCAGCCCTATTCCCTTAGTACACTATGGATATTACTCCAGCATCTTCTGGCTGTATTGCTTCTTCTTCAGAAATTGTAAGATTCCCTGTGATTTTGGAATTTTCATCAGATTGCTCCTAAGTGTGTATCTTATCTCAATATTCTGCATAGAACATGATAAGCCCTTTCAATCTGCAGACACAAACTTTTTATTTAGCTTGCATAAGTTCATATAGTGTGCACACACTACTATTTGACTTCATCCTTTTTATTCTCTTAGAATGTCAATTTTTCACATCAGGTCTCCTTTATATATTCTCAAAATTCATTTTATTTCCCTCCTGATTTCTATTATTTTGGACTTATATCTATGTGGGCAAAATACTTCATTCACTTGATCTTCCAGGTGCAAATTCAAGTAGCAAAAAAGATCCTTTCCTTTTAAATTTTTTAGTTTTCTGGAGAAAACATATTTTTAGCTCCTCAAGGTCTTTTTGTTGCTTTATAAGAATTTCCTTAAAGTACTCTTACTAAGTCTCATTCATGTCATTGTCTGTCTCCTTGAATGGCTTCATTTTGATAGAAAATCATTTTGGTTTAGTTTTCTTTTTTTAAATTTTTTTAAAATTGTACTTTAGGTTCTGGGGTACATGTGGAGATCATGCAGGATTGTTGCATAGCTACACACATGGCAACGTGGTTTGCTGCCTCCATCCCCCCGTCACCTACATCTGGCATTTCTCCCCATGTTATCCCTCCCCGACCTCCCCACCACTCTGCTGTCCCTCCCTTGGTACCCCCCCAACAGATCCCAATGTGTGATGCTCCCCTCCCTGTGACCATGTGCTCTCATTGTTCGACATCCACCTATGAGTGAGAACATGTGGTGTTCGATTTTCCATTCTTGTGTCAGTTTGCTGAGAATGATGGTTTCTAGATTCATCCATGTCCCTACAAAAGGACACAAACTCATCATTTTTTATGGCTGCACAGTATTCCATGGTGTATATGTGCCACAGTTTCCTTGTCTAGTCTATCGTCGATGGGCATTCGGGTTGGTTCCAGGTCTTTGCTATTGTAAACAGTGCTTCTATGAACAAACATGTGCATGTGTCTTGATAATAGAAAGATTTATAGTACTTTGGGTATATATCCAGTAATAGGATTGCTGCGTCAAATGGAATTTCTATTTCTAGGTCCTTGAGGAAGTGCCACACTGTCTTCCACAATGGTTGAACTAGTTTACACTCCCACCAACAGTGTAAAAGTGTTCCTATTTCTCTACATCCTCTCCAGCATCTGTTGTCTCCAGATTTTTAAATGATCACCATTCTAACGGGCGTGAGGTGGAATTTCAGTGTGGTCTTCTCCTTTTAATGATGTTGAATGCTTTTAGGTCTGGAGTTGGTTTGTTAGTTGACTTTTTAATCTGCTTCCCTGGTGCCACTGACCACCTTAGGTGGCTCACACCCAGGACACGTAGACAGTGTGGTGGTCTGGGTGGACCAGGAAAAGAGCTGCAGGCCACAGCCCTGTTAGCAAACCTCTCTTCACCCAGTCTTGGGACAGAGAGGGCATGGCCCAAATCTCAGGTCCTCTCAGTGTCTTGAAAAACATAGAAAACGGGCACATTAATATTTTCTAATGCTGAGCTTTCCCCATGGGCCCCAGGGACCTCTGTAAGGCAAACAATCCCCAAGATCCAAACAATTCAACTCCCCCCTCCGCCCGACTCCATGAGAGTCTTCTAGGCTGGCCCTTGGGCATTCTTCCAACCCAACAGGTAGGAAGCCCCACAAAAGCCTCCTCCCAGGTTCCCTCCAGGATCCTCTTGCCTGTCCGCCTGCACCAACAACTCATTTCAGAAGCGTCAATGGGGTAGAACCCGAATTAGAAGTAGAGGGAAACTACAAGAAACTCAGCAGCCATCCTCCCATAAGTGACTCAAAACAAAATTAACTGCTATATTAAGTTGCTCATAAGCAAAGTTGGCCTTATAAATACATAGCATCAGATATCTGCTTTGACAATTGTGCTTATAACCCAAAGGGCAAAAACATAAGTTTTTCCTGTTACCTGACTCCTGAAAAGCCAATGCAGTGTAATGAGTCAGACAGGGTAGGTGGAGGGAGAAATTGATGACAAATGTCTCCAGCGTCACAGAAATCTGGATAAAACAATCATGTTTTAGACATTTCTTGTCATAATAATCTTTAAATGACTCAGATTTCTGGGTGTTTGTGCCTGTTAAAAAGTAACCTTCAAGTGTATTTTCCAACAAAGGGAATGAATTCCGTGTATATAAAGAAGAAACCTTTTAACAAAAGGCCTACAAGAAAAATGGAGTATTGAAAAATTAGAATTTGGTGAAGTGCCCTTCTATGACAGAGAAACTACTGTTTTTTGAAAGATATAACAATACATTTAAAAACAATTACAAGGAGTGCTTTATGAAATTTCTTGTGGCATAAACAAAAAAATAAAAACTCAGAAAATGAAGTACTTTGTATGTCCTATCTATGAGAAGGAGTCATTTAAGAAGAAAGATCTCAATGTCTTTAATCCATAAACAAGGCTTGCCAAAAAAAAAAAGGGGAGGAGGCAATGAATCAAGAGAGCCAGGGCTAGAACTGAACAATGCACTTTTACTGTTTTATGCAATTCCACCAGGGACTCAACACAAAAAGGGTTAGTGGGAAAGTAAAATGGCAAAGCAGACAAAAAAAAAAAAAACTATGTGGATAAAGAGGCAGTTTATCATAAAAGGTATTTGTTTGCCAACCAAACCTACTGTACTGAGATGTAAACTTGAAAGCCTGATGAAGGCACAAGCTATCTTACAGGGACAGGTACTCCCTTTTGCTTTCAGCATAACCTGTCTCAAGCGTCACTTTACAAGATGTATGTAAAACTCTCAGTGTCCTTAAGTGATCTAATTAAACTTTCTTTTGTACCCCTTTGGCTTTGAAGCTGGTTTTACTTAAAATATCCTTGAGATGGAAGATTGTCTCTAAAGCTCTTCTGAGGAGATTGAGTAGACATCCTCTTCTCTCAGACCACACACTTTATTTACATCTGGGCTAAATCGCCACTGCAGAAACCTGAGTGTGCTTCCTGAGCTCTGCAGACTCAAAAGAGATAAATGATCCCTATGGGTCATCGCCTCTAAATATACCAAAGCTACTACCAGAACGAGTGAAAATGATCTCCAGGCTTTTAGAAAACTTCTCTAACATAAAAATGAACAGAGCTCAACTTAATTTTGCAATGGGTTTTGGAGATAAAAGCAAATGTAGCACATCCTATTAATGATGGAGAAATGTCAACCAAGTTAATCTGATGCAACCTGGTTTTTCCCACTACCATCATGAATTATCAACACATTATTGTTAGTGTTCCTGTGCCATTAGGTATTTGACACAAAAAGTAACAAATAGTAATTAGAAATTTCATTCAACTTTTGAGTAGTGATTTTTTTCAGTCATTTTTACAGTGTGTTAAATTATATCATTATTCAAAATGTGGGCCTATTTTCCCATGAGAGGTTTTATACAACTTTAATAAGATTATGTAAATATCTTAACTGAGATCTTTGTTTTCCCCATGTGGTGGAATTGTGATAAGTAATAGCTTAATGAATTGGCAAAACAACTTTATAGCTGTATATTTCCTTTAATTAATTGCATCCTAGAGAGATTTCTTTTTATATAACTTTCTAGTAAATATTTATCTTAAGGAAGCTGATTGACAACTAATTCACTTTGGCATTGGAACTTACATACATTGTGAACAAAGTAAAGACATGACATCAGACTGTCGGCCTTTTTACAGGGAATATCAGAAAGGAAATGCTTTTTTTCCCCATCCTCTAGTACTCATTTCTACAAATAAGGATGAACTATAGCAGCAATTTTTCACTCCAATCACCATTAACATGCATTACAAGCAGGTATCAAGCAAGGGGGATAATTTTTATGCGATAATATTAAACTGTACTATGATGGCATGAGAATCAACTCTAACACCCCATTACATTTAACAGACAATGCTAATAGAATTCAAATTTCTCTGCTCTGATTCTGATTAGTCCTTTGAAATATCACCAGATTCAGTTTCACCAACCTTTTGGGCACCTGGGGCCGGTTTCAAGGAAGATGATTTTTCCACAGATGGGAGTGGAGAGGGGAGTGGTTTCAGGATGATTCAAGTGCATTATATTTATTGTGCACTTAACTTTCTATTATTACACGTTGTAAATATAATGAAACAATCACACAATTAGCCACAATGTAGAATCCGTGGGACACCTGAGCTTGTTTTCCTGCACTGGATGGTCCCATCTGGGGATGATGGACGATGGTGACAGATCATTAGGCATTAGATTCTCATAAGGAGTATACAACATACAACCGATATCCCTCGCATGTGCGGTTCACAATAGGGTCCTAACTCCTATGAGAATCTAATGCTGTGGCTGATCTGACAGGAGGCAGAGCTCAGGTGTTAATGCAAGTGATGGGGAGTGGCTGTAAATACAGATGAAGCTTCACTTGCTTGCCTGCCTGCCACTCACCTACTGCTGTGCGGCCCCGTAATGGTCCATGGCCCGCGGTTTGGGAACCCCTGATCATATCGACCAACCAGCATCTTTTTCTGGCTGTGACCTCTCTCCACCTCACAGGTTCCTTGTCCACACCCCAGCCAGTCCCTTCCTTTTTCTTCCTTCCATGGATTCCTATTCTTTAATAAACTCACTCATATATTAGCATCAGTGCCTAATCAGGGCTTTATTTTATTACTTATCCCTGGTGTGGGCAGCTTTTAAGGCATGTTAGCAATTACATGGCAGAATGAAGTATAGAAACCTAAGCCCTCTCTTCTGCACTATTATCAGTTATCAACCTACTACTAATAATAAAAGTGTGCTCCTGAATTGCATGTTAACCCTTACCGATAAAATGTAAAAAGGTCATTGATTCTCAAAAAAAAAAGAAAAAAAATCCCTTTCTCTATTTTTTTTTTTAGATGGAGTCTCACTTCGCTCAGGCTGGAGTGCAATGGCACAATCTCGACTCACTGCAACCTCCACCTCCCGGGTTCAAGCAATTCTCCTCCCTCAGCCTCTCAAGTAGCTGGGACTACAGGTACACACCACTGCGCCTGGCTAATTTTTTGTGTTTTAGTAGACACGGGTTTAACCGTATTGCCCAGGCTAATCTCGAACTACTGAGCTCAGGCAATCCCCTGCCTCAGCCTCCTAAAGTGTTGGGATTATAGGCATGAGCCACTGCCTCTGGCCCATCCCTTTCTCTTTTTTAATTTAGAAATTCTTGTTTTATCATTGCAAGAAGGTTTCTAGATTTGAGGCACCTGAAAATACATCATTTTGGATTTGTGACTCTTGCTTTTAACATTTGGTATATTTTTAAGTGCAAGTAGAATTCCATGTGTTATTGTGCTTGGATGCCAAATAAAAAGCTTTGCATGTGACATTACTGTCAGAGGAATACATGTGCCCATCCCACGGGGACCACATGCTCATGACTATACACGCTTCTGACAAAAATCCCAACTTCCACGTCATCATTTGTTCTACTATTAAAATCAGGTAATGTGTTTCTTTCAACAACATGAATGTTCTTTGGATGGCTATTTTAAAGGCATGTTTTTAAACATGTTTGGAACATGACTCCTCTGATCTATTTTCATGTATTATGATTAACAGAATACGTTTCTAGGTATGATTGGTTCAATACAATATGGCTAACCCTCTGGAATCAACTAAAGCCTTCTCAAGAAGGAAGTCATGCTATGCATTGAAGACCGTCTATGACATTTTAATTATTAAATAATTTAAAAATCAATGAAACTGACACATTTTTAAAAGATTGTAAGACAGATTTTGTTTTGACTTTTCTTGCTCTAACTTGTACTTTCCTTAAAAACATGCTTCTAAAATAACCAATCTATTATTTTGAAAGTCATTTCATGATATATTTATAAAATCACAGTGCCCTAAATTTACCTAGGTCACCTTTTGCCTCATCTCTGAGCACTGAAGCAAGTTTTACATAAAGAATTCCTGACACACTGTAGATTTCTCTTAAAGCTCTTCAGAGCTTTAAGACTGAGTAGAGTTCCTTCTCCTTGCTGACCACACAGTTTATTTACATCTGGCCTAAATCTCCACTGCAGTAATTTGAGAGCACATCTTGGCTCTGTGGCCCCCAAAAAGAGAAATGATTATTATGGACCACCATATCTAATATAGAAAACCTACTGCTGATAAAGAGTGAAAACAATCTGTCGGTTTTTACATAAAGAAATCATAAAACTAATCTAACATATAAAAGTCTCCAGGAATAGAACTCAAGAGCTTAATTTTACGGTAAAATTTAATATAAAAAATAAATGTAAAGTAGTCTGTTGATTATGGGAGGATCTGAACTGAGCTGTTTAACTAAAACCTTGATCTTCCCACCATAGCTCTAAACTATCAATATATTATTACTGCCAAACTTATTAAACACTTCTATATTTTAACTGTAAGAGGTAGTTAGAATGTCATCATAGTACAGTTTGATGTTGTTTCTTAAAATTCAGCTACCTTTCTCAATATCTGCTAGTAGCATTGTTAACAATGGCAGCAATTCAAAATTACCCTTAGAATCCTTTCTACATTTCAGAAATGAGTACTGGAAAAAGTCAAGAGAGGGAAAGTATTTCCTTAATTTATCTGTTTCCATCTGAAAAAGCATGGAATAGTCATATACTTAAGTCTTTTGTTGTAAGCGTAGGCAAATTACAACTCCAAAAAAAAAAAAAAATTGGCGATGTTTGTATGTTACTCCCTAAGAAGAAAGATCCAGAAATTATAAAAACAGTAGAAGCATTTTAATATATTTTAATTTGGAGGGTAATTTGAGACTATTTTGTCTAAAGCAATACTGGTGCACATTATACTCATGTAGATACAAAGGGACATTTTGTTATGATGATTATCTAAATCCCCACTGCCATAAGCTCTGTAAGGGCAGATATAATGTCTACCTTGTTGAGTGGCATTCTCCGTTTACATGGTAGGTGATCACAAGGAATGTATTTAATATATGAATCAAGGAGTCACCTGGGCTTACAAAAATGCAAAACATATTTGATAGGTGTGGAAACATGAGAATGCAGCTCAAAGACCACCAACTACAGTGAGATTACATGACCAAGGGTCCCAACTGCTGGGCTCCAAAATCCATCCTCATGCTTCTACCAAGGCCATGATTCCCATCGGCTGCCCCCAGCTAATGGTGGGTCATCCCTGGCAAACAAGGGACCCTAAGGCATTATAAGGCAGGCTCATCCCCGGAAAACAAGGGATTCCTCTGGAGGGTGACTTTAACTCAATGGCTCCCTAAACATTTTGTTAAATCTTTCTTAGACGACACACTGGCCTAGGACATTTCCATGCTTCTGTCTGATTTTCCCTCTCTCTCTCCATCCCTTGTTGACAGAGTATTATGGACATCTAATGTTCCTGTCTGCCTTAACCAGCTCCTCCCCTTTTTCTCTTATAGAATTTTTCCCCTAATAAAGTCCTCACATGCTTAATCCTGTCTTGACAGCTGTTTCTTGTAGAACCTGGTCTAACACAGTAAGTGACTTCCAGGCAGACCAATTCTCTTTGGAAAATTAGTAACTCTACTTTTGAACAATCTTGTTGATCTATTTTACTATAAATTAATATATTGCATTAAAATAGAGTATAAGGATATACTATGTAACTTTTCACTATAAATTCATATACCACACAAAATTTGACCATAAATTATCCTTTTTTTTTTGAATTATAAATGATTAGTCCCTAGTCAAGATCCATACCTTAGGCATATGCTAAATAAATTATCGCTTGTACTTTTAGAAGAGTGAGATGACTTAGACCATAAAGTTCATTGC
This sequence comes from Cebus imitator, assembly GCF_001604975.1. Classification (NCBI taxonomy): domain Eukaryota; kingdom Metazoa; phylum Chordata; class Mammalia; order Primates; family Cebidae; genus Cebus; species Cebus imitator. Next base: position 7,408,453 of record NW_016107381.1, on the reverse strand, counting down.
TCAATTTGGACTTTTACTTTTGAGCATATGTGATATGCATATCTGAATAATATAGAACTCTTGAGTAAAAGCCTTAACATCTTTAATTCAATAGGAATCTCCCTTATTCATTTACAAAAAAGAAAATGAGTATTCATATGTTGAATGTTATTCTCCTGTTTGGTTAATACAATCCTCCTTACAGGATGCAAATCAGCTTTCCAATTGTTTTACAATATATTGAATGTATTTCTACTCAAAGTGGTATAATATCTTGCACAGAAAACCTAATATTTCTTCTTGACATCTGTGAATATAGTATGAGCTATGAATCCACTCATTAATGTCATCTACTATACTAATGTAGAGTTTAGAGGATGAGGACTCTTCCAAATCATAGTTGCACATATTTTTAATTCTGTGAATAACAATAGTTATGTGCAAAGGTAGGCTTAAGTGAGGACAGAATAAGGAGCTGAGTCTTCCATGAGCCTGATGTTCAGCAAAGATGTTTTCAGACAGACTGCCTCATTGCAGAGGTTGATGCTCCATCCTATAATCCCTACATCTTTGCCTCATCCTAGGTCTCTCTGGGGCTCTCATCCCTTCCCCAGTTACCCACAACATACCTCCCTCAAGGCTGAAATCCACACGGAAGCAGATGGGTCCCACAGTTAAGACAGTTGAGGCTTTGTTTTTGTTGCTGCTTGTTTGTTTAGATTTTTACAATTCTCTGTGGCTTCCTAAGCTGTGTCATAGCTATTAATGAAATAAGACCCTCTAAGGTTATTTAAAAAAATAATGTTCAGAAATACCTTAATTACATATCCAAAGGTAAACAGGCAGAGCTAGTTACATACCCAGAGCTAAATAGTCTCCTAGACACTAGTGTCCTTACCTCTAGAATAGTCTGAAATAGCTATAAATATTTCCCAATACTAAGTATGAAATAACTAAATATATTCTCTTTTGTTTTTAACAAAGGGAGAGCCTAGCCATGTTTTTGCATCTGAAGCTTAGTCTAAAGCTAATACTCACATGCTCAGACTTTAGAGTAAACATTGTCTTATCTGTTAATTATACATCAGGGGTGAGATTTGAATCAACTTTAAAGCTACAGAATAAAGTGGAATCATTTCATGCTAAATATGTTATTGGTTATATGTGTATTCTTAGAGTAAATGATACACATGTCAGTCTTAAATAGCTGGATTTATATAATAACACTGTGAGACTCCCTTGGAATTTTTCAGTTAAGCTTCCAAATATCTAAGAAGTACTTCACACATATTTTTTTGTGTCCACAATAGATAGTGGAAGAACATTACAATTCACGGTATTTCCTCTGTTGGTTTGGAGAATAAGAACACATAATCTTGGTGCTCATCGTAGTACTTGAAAGCCTATAAATATTTATTTGCTGAACTATTAACCTTCTCAAGGGCCAATATTTTGATCATTTACCTATGGGTTTAATCAAACATTCTCAAGATTCTGAGATTAGGTACAGGGAACATAACGAATGATTAATTGAGGTACAAATAACTGCAAAGGTCAAAAAACAAAATTCCATTTACAATCTTGGACAAAATATTTCAAACTAGTGTCAAATACCAGATTAGGAATAAAAATTAGGCTAAAAGAAGTCCCCTCCCCACAAATAAGGTGAAACTGCAATACTCTTAATGATTTATGTATAACTGAAAAGAAAATATCTATTAAAATTTACTTTTCAATTTAGTCCTTGTTGGTAAGTGTAAAAAAATGCAAACGTATTCTGATCTTAAAATGGCAACATTACACTTCTACTCCAGCGCTGTAATTAAAGGTAATTGGTAGAAATAAATACGAATTATAAGGCATTTAGATTGCATCTGAGCAAACGTGACTGCCAAGGGCAACACTGCAACAAGGCAAATAGAATCCAAATCATAACCTGAAGCACAATAACTAACGAGAAGAGATGCAATTGCATTCTTCTTCCATTTGTCAGACCTAATCTTAGTTTTGTCATCAGAGGAAAGTTTGTATATTTGGCACCTGATCAATATATGCTTTGTTATTTTTTATTATTTAATATTTTTGAAATGTGAGAATAGTATCATATTTCATCATGCTGTATTGAGGCAGGAAAGAGGCCAGGTGATGTTACCATTAAAGGAAGATGCTTCCTCATTCCATGGGAAGACCCTATTCATGGCTGTATATACTCCTACCTTGATTATCACTCACTTCATCATTAAAATAGGCAAGTGATTTCCTCTGGCATGATGAAGTCCGTGTGTGTGTCTGTGTGTGTGTAATATGACTTTTCTGATCCATTTTTAGGGGAAAGGTTGTTTCTTTTACTTACCTAACATCCTGCCCAGTACCAGGGATTTGACTGCACTGAATTCTGTGCCTGATGCCAGGTGAACTTCTCTCCTTGTATTATCGTCAATCTACAAAATTATTACACGAGATAAAAACATTCAAATGGATGGCATTTTGTTGAGGAGACAGGAAGCAAAGGAAGACCAGAGAAAAATATATATTAGGCAGTTGTTAGCATGGCCCCAAACATTGAGGAAAAAAAAAAAACAACAAACTTTAAAAATGTAACTACTTAGGTTTTTCTACGTTATTTCTATACTACCCTCAGATACCAGTACACCCCACCTTCTATCCCCTTATATCATTTTATTTTTCTCCACTATATAAGAAATCCAAAATTGATGAAGCCAACAAAAAGATACAAAAGGTTATTTTTCACCTTAACACTTTTACTTGGTATTTTTATTTGAGGTAGGCAGCTAAGCTATCCTGTGTAGGACACCAAAAAATTATTAGCACTTTTCTTCAAAAACTGGCCCATGAATAATTCCACTTTCTTTGCTGTGACTCACATCATTAACAAAAATTATTCTGACATTACAATCGTTATTTTCTGATAGATTTATTACTGCATTTATCTAAAGTAAACTGGTTTCATTAGTGTAGCTATGGTCCTAGCATTAGTACACTATGACATCATTTTCCTTCTGAGCAGAAACAAGTTAGAAAAGACTGGCATTTTAAGCATCTAGTATTAATAATATAATGAACAAAAATGTATGGCTTAAAAAGATTCTGACTATATTTGACGATCTATTATCTACAGAAGAAGACCACTGAAAGTGTCTCGGCTTCTTGTGCTCATTAACAAATTTCTGCTTGAGATCCTTCATGCTAGAGAGTCATTGCAATGATTGCTCCTGCTGAATTTACTATATTACCTCTATAAAGACCACTCCTTCTTCTCTGTTAATCATTATGTGGTGAAGTTGTCCATCAGCCATGTTTTTAAAATCAAAGTTAACAACATCAGGCTCTTGATATCTATTTAGCTTGTACCTGATCTGTAAACTTCCTAAAGTGGGGGAAAATAGTGATATTTTTAGTAAAAACAGTACTGTGAGAATGACTCACTTAAAAATCAGAGTCACATTTTTGTTGTTAATTAGTCATTTTGAGGGAAAAATTGGAAGATACCTTCTTATCATAATCCCTAGGAGTCCATTTCCAAGTGAAATTGCAGTACCGTATTTTCAAAATCACAACCAAGTATGTTGCTCATAAGCACTATCTTTCCTGGAAATCTTTAATTAACTTCTCTAAAAATCAACTCAGGTTAAGCATATGCAAATCTCTGCACTCACCTCTCACTTAAAAAATAATATTAAGTGTTTCTGAAATGCCAAACCATTGTTTAATATGCAGTAATATTGTTTTTATAATCTTTAGAAAATAAATCTCACACTCCAGAAATATAACAATTAATGAAATTATTAAAGGCAAAATGTAATGTTACTAAAGATAAGAAATACACCCAAGAGGTCATGGTCATACACTTTGAAACGAAATAATGGTCAGATGAATGGTTTTAAGCCAAATTTACCATCAGAATTAGTACTATTCATTTAATTGCCTGCAGAGATGTCAAATAATTTATTTCACATGATATATTTCCATTTAACAAAGAAAATGCCCTAATATATAATAAAAGTTAAGCTCAAAATGCACAGTAAGAATAAATACACTTAAGGAATAACGTTATTTTTACTTTGGTGTTCAGTACCCTTGGGATATACTTGAATTAGTTGAAATGATATCGTCATGTTTGTATGTTTACATTCCTTACCCAGAGAATTTATTTCCAAAAGTTTTACCTTCAATCCATATATGGAAAAGAGAAAAACAGCAGTCAATGGTTTTCTATAGGAAACACATTTCCTAATAAACATGTCCTTAACACTGCATGGATATACTATTTTTTTTACCATGATAATTTTTTGACTAAAAGTACAACTAAAAGGTCATCTTGTGGACATCTTATTATCCACTCCCTCAATGTTTCTTTGCTTTGATTTGCAGGAAATACTTATGTGCAACAAGACACCTGATTTTAAAATGAACTACAAAACAAATATTGATATTCATATGGAATAATCAAGGAACTTCTAACCGTAATAAAATATAACAAGCATTTTATATAAATGAAAATACACTGCATATGTAAAATTATCAAAGTTATAAAGAGATAAAGGCATCTTAATCATTTTAAATAATCCTTTTAGATTAGGCTTATAGGATAGTACTAAAAATGTAAATAGAAAAAACAGGCACACTCTGTTTTTCTGTTTGTAGCTTGAGAAGCAAGAACACAAGAAAGATCCATATGACAGAGCTAGTGTTCTAATGTAATTTTCTCTCATCTAAAAAGAACTCACCATTTTTGGCAATGATAATGGAAAGGTATTCTTTGTAAAAGGAGCTCACAAAAAGCAGCAAGCTTGGTGTTCGTGTTGTTCGGAAACTAAATTTGATCATTTCTCGGCTCAGCTTCATATCACCATGAAATGAAGCAGCGTGGGAGCTGGAGTTTTTACTTAAAAGATAATTTTCTTGAAAATTGTATATCACGGATGAGCCAGATCCAAAATATGCAGAAATCTCTGAAATGACATGTATATTTTTGGTTAAAATGTTTAAGTACAAGGATCCTGTTTTGCTTAAAATAATTGATATTTTAGTTGCTTTAAATAATAAATTGCATAGAAAGAAGAAACAACCCCAAACTAGAATTGAATAATAAAGTAAATTAATAGAGCTTTCATAATGATATTTGAAATGACTTTCTGTTAAAATGACATATAATTATGCACTAGTGTAATTTTACAGTTGAAAGTTAAACGCTTTCTTCTCTGAGTTCAAACACAAACCAGGCTTGTCTTCTATCTCCTTGATCATCTACTTTTCTATTTAAAATTCAACTCCCATCTATTATTTTGTAGATAGTGCATACTAGTCTTAAATGAAGTGTATCTTAAAAGAAAACTAGGGTATCCTAGCTGCAAAATAGGAAGGAAGGACATTTGAGAGACTCTCTTCTTTCCCAGGACCGACAGGCAGAAATTTTCCTTTATGTCTAAACATTTTCTCATAGTTCTTATACACTATATAAAGAAAGCTAAGTCTGGTATTAACATGGGAGGGAAAAATAGGATCAACAAACAGAACTAACCAACCTCTTTTAAATCATTTTACAAAAGTGTAGTATTTTCCTTGTATGAGATTAATATCCCAAATTCTGTCTCTCTCCTTTCTCTCTCTCTCACACACACACCAAATATATATGTTTGAAAATGAAGAGGATGGTAGGAGAAATAACCTGTTTTAAATTCTTGAATCTGCTTCTCTCCATTACTAAAAAAAGGGCTGGTTACTACATACAAGTTGTAGATGATGTTTACTGGATCACACAGTAATTGCTCCCTTGACATTTTAGGGGTTTTTATTTGTTGGTTTCATTATTTTGTTATCTATAACTTATCTTTTATATTCAATATGCTCATACAGAGTAACATTTCTGGTTGCACTTAGCATGATGAACTGGAAATTATTTACATCCAGAAAATGAAGACAGGTTATTTTAAATAAGTGGTCTTAATTATCACTTTAAAGATAAAAAGTGTCCTAGCATGGTACCAGCAGTATATGATTATGATCACAAGTTCATTTGTAAATTATAGATTATTCCTGAGGAAAGCAGATGTCTTGAAAAGTGCATTTGGCCAACTTTTTATTAACTCATCCCCATGCTTTCCTTGTAAGTCAGGAGTTGTTTTAATTTGGAGCCAAGTTTTGTTAGCCTCCTTCAGGAAAAGGTTCAACAGGCAAGAGACACTTTAAATAAAGTAACTGAAGTAAAATTGATGTCAGTCTTCTATGAGGAACTATGAAAGAATAATAAATGTTTATATATTCATAGAAGTCTGTCCAGAACACTTAATCCTACAGTTGTTCTTTCCTTCTTCCATGATGTGTATCAGAGAATGAGAAGCTGAAAAGTACTCTGTTATTTTATTTTACCAGCATATATTCAACATATCATACAACAAAATGTATGATTAATATATAAATGTGTCTATGTAATGTATCGATATTTAATAGTATATTGTTTACATTTCTGGAAAAATATTTGTCTAAAAACTCAAATAAAAATAAAAAACAATGCATCTTAAATATCCTTGCTTTGTTGAATATCTTCAACAAAAATAATAGTTAACAGGGCCAGGTACAGTTACATTTACAGTCTTTCATCCCTGCACTTTGGTAGGCTCAGGCTGGCGGATCACTTGAGGTCAGGAATTTGAGATCAGCCTGGGCAACATGGTGAAACCCCATCTCTACGAAAAATATGAAAATTAGCCAGGTGTGGTGGCGGGCTCCTATAATCCCAGCTACTTGGGAGGCTGAGGCTGGAGAATCACTTGAACCTGGGAAGTGGAGGCTGCAGTGGTCCAAGATCACACCACTGCACTCCAGCCTGGGTGACAGTGACAGAGTAAGACTCTATCTCAAAAAAAAAAAGTAATGCTTTAAATAATTTTAAAATAAGGAACTGCTCCAAGAGGCAGGTTGTTAACAACCAAATAATTTAAGAACATAAACATCAGGTGGAAAAAAGCAGATTGAACACTTTAAAATACATAAGGTGACAATGGATTTATCATTAACAAACACTAGTTTTTCAGAAATGAGTCAAATATTTAAGTAGTGAAATATGACGGGCTTCATCTTTGAATACGTGATACTGCCTCGACACCAGGATCTTTTACCTATTCTTTACATTTAATAGACACTTTGCCAAAAAAATTCAGAAACTGAAAAAAATAGCTGCAAAGGACACAACTGCCAGGCATTTGACTCACATTGAATACGCTTTTCTGCTACAGTCTTCCATGCCACACTTACCATTTGAGCAGAATGGCCCTGTGTATGCAGAGAAAGTGCAGTCACAAAAGAACCCCATGGGCCTTTCTCTGCACTTCCCTCCATTGCGGCATAACTTCCCATAGCTGCTGCAATGTCCCCTACAACCTGGCTGCACTTCTGGAGTCACCTGGGCTCTTTCTTCCAAATCCAAGGTCATCCCATTCAACTGCAGAGACCGAATGCAGCCCAGAAAGCCTCTCTGTCTGGTGGCCGTTCCACCTAAAAGGGAAATACTGCAAATGGAAACATGTTCCTAGGTGTTTTATTCAGGATTTAAAGACCAAACAAAACCGAGGCCTTACAGAGAAAAAAAAAAAAAAAAAAAAAAAAAAAAAAAAAAAAAAAAAAAAAAAAAAAAAAAAAAAAAAAAAAAAAAAAAAAAAGGATGAGCAAATATAATATGGAAACACAATTCATGGCTCCAAATACAGACCCCAAGAAAGATAAAACTTTAATTCATTTTTTCAAGTTGAATATGTTACATATTTTTTTCAAAAGAATATTTTGTGATCTTTAAATTGAGGAATAAAATAAAGGTCATACTATACTCTTATTCAAAGTAACAGTGACATGTATTGCTATTTTAATGTAGAAATTACTATGTGGGTATTTTAATAAGTACATATTGCTGGGTAAATATGGTTCATCCTTCATATTTAAACCCAATCTTGATTCTGGTACAGTTTTATTTTTCTAAGAATTATGAAGGAAGCTCGAGATCTTCTGATGGTGCATTGACACGGTCCTTTGATTGTTATCCATTCATTGAAAAGATGGTAATTGAAAGTCAGATTATTTGTTTTCGTCTGACATATTTCCCAGTGATTGTTTTTCTAAAGGTTAGTCTAGTGTTCATTGTTTTATGCTTGGAAAGATTTTTAACAAAATTTCAAAAGGGAATCAATACAGAAATAAGTGATGTAACATTTATTGAATATATAACCATATGTACTTATCAAGTCACCCTTAATGAGGTCTACAATGTTTGGTTGGAATCAGACCCCACCATTCTAAGGTAAAGGTTCTCAAACTTTAAGAAATAGGGATAATACATAATCACATGGAGAGCTTCTAATAAATGGACTCAGTAGCTTGCCCCAAGAAATACTGGTTTGTGGTACAAAAATAGGGTTGTGAATGTGGAGTTAACAAGGCTTGCAGGAGATTCTAATTCAGATGATCACTAGAACATCATTCTATAAGCACTATCCTGACAGGATTGTAAGCCCTGGGTGGACTCATACATAAATTTGTGTCCAGGAATAGCCTAAGTTAATGCTCAGAACTTGAAGTGGTAAAATAGTACCCTAATCTAAATAACCTGGCAACTCTAATGAGAGGCATCAGATGTTTGTGAGACCTTTAAAAAGAAGCTCCATCTTTGGATAAATAATGCTGTCTCATCACCAAGACCTTGTACCTACTCTTTACATATAAATTCTCTTTTCCTAAAACATGTTCACTTCGTTCTCTTCCAAATCACTTAGCTCTTTAACCTAGCATTCATTCAACAAGGGCTACTGCAATTGGTACTGTATCTCCAACACAAAGAACAGTGCTAGACAGATAATTTCTGTGTTATAACTATGAAATCCATTCATTCACTCATTTGTTAAACCACATTATACATAAAATTGGGACATGTGGGCATAGTGCTTCACGGGTAAAGAGGGGGCCCCTTCTGCCCCACAGAGATGCTTGGGTCTCTGAGACTAAGGCCCAAATTTAATAAACTAATTATATATTTGCAAATAATGAAAAACTATGAAAAGGAACCTCAAAGAATTCCTGAAAATTCTGGACTTTGGGGCATTAACACTTCAGAATTCAGATTCATAGATATAACTATATCCAAATTGTTGTATTTAAATGTCTATTCAAATTGTTTCAGTTTACATTATTTGTTTCTCCTCAGTGAAGGATGCCACGGTCTTAAGGGTGTTGTCATTCTTCCTATGTATAAGTCTGTTTATAAATCTAGACAGTGTCAACTTATTGCCATTGTCATACATAATCACGGTAGGGATGGAGTTAATTTCATCACAGAGTTTCAGAATGCCTGAAAATGTTATTGTTTAATTTTTCCTATGTTTACATTTACTCAATCTTCTGCCATTTTTTTTTCGTTTTTATAACATGGGTGCCCAATTGAATTGTTCATTCTATTTTGTAGCTCTGTTTTAAAAAATGTTTATTAGACACACAATAATTATTCATATTTATGGCATACATAGTGATGTTGTGATACATATAATGTGCAGTGATCAGATCAGAGTAATTAGCATCTCCATCATTTCAAATATTTATCATTTTTTCGTGTTGGGAATATTCAGTGTCTTCCTAGCTATTTGAAACTACATATTATTGTAAACTATAGTCACCCTACAGTGGCACAGAACATTATAACTTTTTACTTCTATCTAGATAGCTGTAATTGTGTATCCTTTGACAAATATCTCTGTGTCCCTTCCCTCTACCCTCCCCATCTTCTACTAGCCTCTGTTCTACTTTTTACTTCTATGAGATCATCCTTTCCTAAGCTTCCTTATGAGTGACATAACGGCATGTTTAACTTTCTGTTCCTGGTTTATTTCACCTAACATATGTCCTTCAGTTCTATCCATGTTGCTGCAAGTGACAGGATTTCATTCTTTTTTTATGGCTGAATTGTATTCTATTACACATACCACTTTTTACCCATTCATTAGTTACTGGACACCTGGGTTGAGTCTACATCTTGGCTATTGTCAACAATGTTGCAATAAACCTAAAGGTACAGCGTCTTTTCAACTGATTTTCTTTTCTTTGGATAAATGCCCATTAGAGAGATTGTTGGAGCATATGGTACTTCTATTTGTAGTTTTTTGAGGACCCTGCCATTCTTCAAGTCTCTCTTCTGCTCTTACGCCCAAGATTTTTCTTTTTCTTCCACACCAGAGCTGCTACTCCTTTATCTTCACATCTCCCTATTCTTCCACTCTGTTGACTCAACTCAGTGAGCTCCCAGGGCCAAAACTCTCTGGCCAAGATTCTTTTGGGATCCTTCTAGGATATTTCTTCCCTGGGTAAGGCAGCTAACATTTTGGTTTTCAGTTCGGCACAGGAACTTTTTGCGGGAGGCCACATGCTGTGAACTCTGAATTAAAGGTGTATTCCTGGTGTATTTAATTTACTTTGTATTATCCCACATTAAATCATGGTATACAGTCCATAGTAAACAGTAACATTAATCACATTGTTATATATTTGCTGCTCTGAAACATACACAGTCTCCCTAACTCAGGGGCTTATCTCATTCTGCCAGTAACAACATAACTGAATAACTTGGGGTCCAATGTCTGACTAAAGTCTATTTCCAACTGTTCTAACTGGATTTTTTGTGTTTGTTTAGTTTGTATTGGATGATGGGAAACTAGAGGAATAAAGAATTTCAAAGATTGGTCCATGGGTCCATCCAAGGATATATTAGAATAAACACATTTAGTTAAAGGCAGGGGTAGAATTTGGACCCTTTCATTCCAAATAGCCTTTCATTCCAAGGGGGCTTCTTTTCACTTCATACCACTATGTGGTAAAAGAAGAAGACTTTTCCATTTTCCTGTATGCCTCAGATCATCTTTGGATTGAATAGCACTTCAGCTCAGCGAGCTTTATTGAAGGTATGAAACTATATGAAATCAATCTTGCTGTCGAAAAGCTCTAGAAATAAGTTTAGATGGGGAAACACAAGATTACTACAAGATAACAAAAATAGATACACAGTAAAGAAGAAAGTCAGAGGATGGGATGAGTAGAAGAAAACATATGTATATATGTGAGAGATCCATACTTAAATAATATTTGTAAGAGTGAGAAGAAAATCAGCATGCAACTTTATAAACAGGACATCTTAATTCTGTACTTTCAGAGAGTTATTTACCTAACCAAATAGTTTTAAGCTACATTTTAAGTGACCAGAAAACATAATGTCTAATTAGATGCAGACCACTGTGTCACACATGTATTTAGAATTTTGCCTTTACCATTAGGTTTCAAGTTAATAACTTTATTTTCAGATGTAACTATTCTCAAAAACATGCCTAATGTAAATAGGATTGGGCTTGAAAGCTTAATTAAACATTCCAGTGCCTTTTCAGGGTTAGAGTGTGTCCAATGAAAATGAGTTCCACTTTGGTTAATTGATTCTGGATGTTTCCACTGAGCTATTACGTTTGGAACTGTCTTCCAATTAATTTTCTATCAATTTACCTGCCATGCTATATCAGATATAATGAATTTCAGGGCTTCACAAACACTAAGTATCTTGTGAAACAAATGCCTAACCTTTCCATGTTTATTGCGAATAACTGAACCTGTCCACTTATGTAATGCTACTGAGGTCTTGCATCTAAATTATTTGTCGGGTGCTGAGCAGAGACCCAGCACCAACCCTTTCCTCATGTTCATTATTATCAGGAAATTACTGTAAGTGACAGATGTTATTGTCATGGAGTAGGAGCTAGATCTTTCTTATGCCAATTTTCCACTACTTTTGTGGCAGGAAGACCTTTGAGATTACACTTTACATTTTTAATGGCAAATTATTCATATGCTGTGCTTGAATATTATTGAGAATTAATCGGGAACAACTGCATAACTCACCCAGGGGCCTTACAGAAATCAAGACATCAAGATCCTCAAGCTTCCCTTCAAAATTCAAAGCTATAGAAATTTGCCTGGCAGAGTCCAAGGACACTCCCTGACCTTGGCACTATGTCAAAGGAAAAAAGGCAAAGCCCCAATCACCAATTAATTTGGGGCAGGAAAGTGATAGGGCATGCAGGCTGGGCCCAGGACCAAGTCAGGGGATTGAAGGGGAAAAGCTGTCTTCTATATCTCAAGCACTGGGCTTTAAGCACTGTCCACATACTGGAGGAAGACCTCTCCTTGCAGAAATAGTGGTGTTGGTTAACAAAGAAGGCAGGGAATCTGGAAGTCCAGCTGTAAGTTTGTCATGCACTGTTCTTCATTAAGCAAAGTCCTGGAAAGGAGGGGAGGAAGAGGAGTATTCTTCCTCTTGTTCAAATAACTATTATGGTTCAAAGAGCCAGCTCTTATAAGTAACAGTGTCATGGGCAAAAAATTCAGTCACTTTTCCCTGAACCAAAGTCAGTAGTGAAAATGTGCCCCAGTAGCAGTAGCAGTGGAAAGAATGAATCTATTTAGACTTCTCACATGTTGAAGCCAGAGCAGCTCTCTAGTTTGAGCAGGCTAAAGCCTGTTTCAAAGAAATAAACTGCTTTTCACTGATGAATAATCACATTCTCTTGTCTCCAAACATCACATCTGAATTCCGACTTCAGTCAATTATCACTAGGATTTACCTACTGGACACAGAAAAGTACACTGGGCTGGTCCCAGTGACTCACACCTGTAATCCCAGCACTTTGGGAGGCCAGGGTGGCCTGACCATCTGAGGTCAGGAGTTCAAGAACAGCCTGGCCAACATGGTGAAACCCCGTCTCTACTAAAAACTACAAATATTAGCCAGGCGTGGGTGGCAGGTGCCTGTAATCCCAGCTACTCTGGAGGCCGAAGATTTCTTTAGTCCAGGAGTTTGAAACCGCAGTAAGCTGAGATCATGCCATTGCACTCCAGCCTGGGCGACACAGTGAGACTCCATCTCAAAAAAAAAAAAAAAACCAAAAAGAAGAAAAAAAGAAAGAGTGGGGGCTTCTTAGGCTCATTATGAAAAAGATACCTTAAGAAGGGGAAAAGTCATAATTAAGATAAATTATTTTATTACATTTAAGAGAAATGTGACCTTTATTGTACTGAATTCAAACATAAGTCTGCTTGATATTCTTACATGCTAACTATATTTTAGCAAATTAAAAAACAAAATTTAAAAAATCTGGAACACATTATAATTAAGAACTTATGTTCATCCAAGGAAACTATTAACAATATGAAAGCATAATCAACTCACAGAGAGATCAAAGATCTTGCAATAAATTTATATGAAAAGGATTCAACCGAAATATATAAGAATTTTTTTAAAAAAGAAGACAACCTTGTAGAAAACGGGCAAAGATCTGAATAGCCACTTTATAAAGGAAGCTATCTAATGGTGAATAGAGATATGGCAGTATTTCCTGTGCTTAGCCTATGCTTATGCTATGACCTAAAATTTCACTCCTAGGTGAAATCACAAAAATACACAGACACAAACACACACACACACACACACACACACACACAGAGAGAGAGAGAGAGAGAGCTAAGATTGATCACTACGGTTTCAGAGCTTCAATATGTTTAGAGTTCAATATTAACCTTTGCATGTGGCTTTTAGAAACTGTTCACTCTAAACAGTTGATAAATATTTATATATCCAATGCAATTCATATGCAAAGCAAAGACTGCTGACTATGTCAGGGGTCCTAACTTCTCCTCTAGGTTCGAGTCACAAAGCACTGAAATAAAGTTAGACCCATTTAAAAACCTGTCAGTAAAATAATTGAGACTGGAAACAAAAATTGCAGAGCCAGTTAAATGAAAATCAATTCAAGCCTAATTTAAGAAGCTTCTACGAAAATGCTGAGTTTACAAGCCAAAATAGAAAATGACCACTGTCACATTTCAGCTTAAAATATGATTGATTCTTTTCTCTCCATCATTTCTGTGGCTGGAGAATGTTTGTGAGTCTACGATAACAGCAGTGACTGGATGCTAAGTCCTCAGTGTTAGCAAGTCAAGGGCAAGTGTTCAATACACTGATTAGTATTAGGTCCTGAAACATTTTTTTAAGGACAACAAGAGGTAGTTCTGAATAGAATTATTTAAGATAGTCATAAATCATAGACACACACACAGACACACACACACACACACACACGGATAGTAAAGACCTAATGTCACAACTAAGAATGGAGAAAAATGGGCTACAAACAGGTGAATCTATTTTTTTATTATAAAAAGCAATGAGATGTGGTGGCTGGAATTATTTGGAGGAAGGAAGGAGATGTTCATTGTGTTGGTCCTCATCGTGTCTAATGTATTACATTAGGCTGATGTTAATTCTTATCACTTATTCATACAAGGATTTTGTGCATTATTTTATTCTTCCTTTACTTTGCATGACATCTTACAGTTTAGATTAGTTGAAGCTAATTGTTCTAATATTTGAAATGTCAGGGATTGTTCAAAAGCCTTCTGTTTTGTATTGCTCAAGTGTAGGCTAATGCTAGCTAGATCTCTGAAGATCCATTTATCATTTCCTTACTCCTATTTCAATTGTCATATATAACTGCTGCCCAACTGGATCACATTTTTTAAAAATGCTTTCTATTTATTTCTACTGATTTTTCTCAGAAATTAAAGCATTAATCTTTCCTCAGAGTTTCACTCTCAGATGTGAACATACTTTACGATTAGTCTTTAGTAGAGGGGGTGAAGAAGCAATGGAGTAAATACATTGGATTCCTTCACATGATCTTATTGCAACAGCCACTTCTGAGAGACTACTGACAATGCTAATCTCCAGGTAAGGCGTGGTGGCTCAGACCTGTAATCCCAGCATTTTGGGAGACCAAGGTGGGAGGATCTCTTGAACCCAGGAGTTCAAGACCAGCCTGAGCAACATAGGGAGACTGTGTCTCTACAAAAAAAATACAAAAAATAGCCTGGTGTGGTGGTATATGCCTGTGGTCCCAGCTGTTCTGGAGGCTGAGGCAGGAGGATCACCTGAGCCTGGGAAGGAGAAGTTGCAGCAAGCCATGATCGTGCCACTGTACTCCAGGGTGGGTGACAGACAGATAGACTCATCTCAAATTTTAAAAAAAGTTAATCTCAAAAAATTTAATACTAATAAATATTATCAACATAAACCCAGTTAGTAAGATGGAGAATATAATTTAAATCAAAATTATCATATATCCAAATATCTACACATTTTATCTGCAGGTAAAGTGTTAAACATAGTATCTCAAATTAATATATTTACATGTTATTGAAATTTCTTACATTTCATATTTATATTTTAAAATAACTTCGTTATTTGAAATGTACCACAGTAGGATTCTACTAAATTTGTTTACCAATAAGGAGGTGCATTTTTAATAAAAGCTACTTAATGTTGGAATAGCAACATCACCTATCTTAGACTGTGTAACACTAACAGTCTTTTGGTCTTGTCCTGTTTATAAAAATTGTGTTTCCATGTAATTTATTCATTTTTTAAAAACAAATTTTATTGTGTATATTTGAAGTTTACAACATGATGTTATGGGAAACATAGAGGTAGTAAAATGGTTACAGCAGTAAAGCAAATGAACATAGCTATAATCTGACACAGTTACTTTTTTGTGACAAATCTACTATATTTAACAAAAATCTCAAATACCATACAATTTTATTAACTATAGTCCTCATGTTGTACATTTAACCTCTAAACTTGTTTAAACATTATTACTATTACCATCCATCTCTGTATTTAAAACATTTTTATTAGAAGAATAAAATCATGCTGAGAACTGTACTTACTTTTTGGAATCACATTTACCTCATTCATTTGCTCCATACCCAAATAGAAAGGATAGTTGTTATGCACACTGAAAATGCTGATTAGCTATAATTATCTTTAAGATGGACGGATGAACCACAAATTAAATTATTTAACTTGCAAGTAAGGGGAATTAAATTACCCTTTAAAACTGTAACCAGAAAATCAATTATATTGGATTGAAGTAGAGATTACCAGTCACCCATGGAGTCACAAGCTCGGAAAATAGAACAAGACTTAACCCTAACATATTTCAAGGTATTAATATGTGAGGCAATGGGAGAAGGGTTCTTCTACATATGACATGTGCTGGAACAAAATCTATAAATAAAGAAGCCCAATTTACTGGTGAGAGTGTGATTATGGAGCAGGTACATCTCATTTAAAGAGAGCATGTAGGTGAAATATTTTCTGTGGCCTGAGACTCTCTGCAGCCTGGAAAGCTATGGCTTGTGGTATATAATCTAGATTGTGTAGCCAGGAAATAGCTTTAATCACTACTATGAATTAAGATGAAGGAAGCAAATAAGAAAAGCTAATTTCTGGTGAAATTTAAAACTAGGCTGGTGTTTAAAACTTACTGGTGCCTCACACCTGTAATCCTAGCACTTTAGGAGGCTGAGGAGAGTAGAGCACTTGAGCCCAAGAGTTTCAGACCAGCCTAGGTAACACAGCAAAACCCTGTTTCTAAAAAAATGCAAAAATTAGCTGAGCATGGTGGCATGTACGTGTGGTGAACGCTACATGGGAGGCTAAAGTGTAAGAATTCCTTGAGCCCAGGAGATCAAGGATGCAGGGAGTAGCGAGGACACCTCCACACTCCAACTTGAATGACATAGTGAGATGCTATTTCATTCATAAATAAATAAAAATAAAAACTTGGAAATGATGTGAGAAACGACCTACAAAGAAGCATTTCATCCCCAAGCATATTATCACAAATAGTAAAACACTGACATCAGTGACCAATTTATTAGCAAGTTGCATGCATCTAAATTTCAACATCTCTACGTTAGCCTGCAGCACCATTATCTCTCAGAGGGACACCTAGGAAAGCCTGCCTGCCCTTCATTTCCTCCATCCATAGCCCTCCGAGTAGTAAGAGACAGCTTAGAAAATGTAAATTAAATTATGTCACTCCTCTGATCCCTCAGAGTAAAATCCACAGTCCTCACCATGGCCCTACAAGGTCCAATGTATACCTCGATCTTATTTCCCATCGTAATTTCCCTAACACTGATTCTCTCCAGCCACGTTGTTTTTCCCTTGTTCCTTGAATCCTTAAAGCTTATTCCTACCACTTTGAGCATGATCCCATGGCCTGCAATTCTATTCCTTCAGGTGTTCACATCATTCTCTCTTCTGCTTAATCTGGCCTCTACTCAAATTAGGACTCTGCTAAAGGTCTCCAGAGAGGACTCCCGAGAGGACTGCACTGACCACACTACTTGAAACAGAAGTCCCCAACACAAATCACTGTCTGATTTCATGCTGTGCTTTTTACTTTATGGCATTTATCACTGTCTGAAAATTTATATATGTATATGGGTCTGCACACACATGTATACATGTGTGGATACACACATATGGTGATATATTTATAACTATATATAAACTATATCTAAATATACAAGTTATATATTTATATATGTATAAACTATATAAAGTATAGTTATATAGTTTATATGTAATTATATTTTATAATATATTTTGTGTGTGTGTGTATACATATATTTATGTATACACACACACACACACACACACACACTCACAAATATACATAGTTATATATATATAGCCTGCAGTCTAAGCCCTTTCCTAACAGACTAGTTCACTCTAGTGGAGGTGAAGATAAAACCAAGGCTCTCACGTGGTATTTTAACAGCCAATGATTTTCTCTACCCAAAAGGTTTTTTTTCTTTTTTATGAGCCCTTCCTTTAGTATCTCCACACTAAATCATGTCAACTTACTCACAGTTGTCTGTGAACAGGAAGGATGAAATTGTATAAACAGATTTTTATTAATAATATATGTAATCTTTTTTCCAAAATCTTAGTTTTGCCTCACCTTTTTAATTTTCAATGACTTTGACTTAAATATAATCAAGAGTTCTTTTTTGTAAAACTTTGGACTAACACCCATCCTTACATTTCAACACATATAGTGAGGTCAAAGGCCTAACCAACTGCCTCCATGAAGACGAAATCTTTTAGATCCTTATTTTTTTTTTTATTATTATTATACTTTAAGTTCTGGGGTACATGTACAGACAGTGCAGGTTTGTTACATCGGTATATACGTGCCATAGTGGTGGTTTGCTGCATCCATCGCCCGTCATCTACATTTGGTATTTCTTCTAATGCTATCCCTCCCCAGTCCCCTCACCCCCTGTTATTCCTCCCCTGGCCTCCCACCCCGCAGGCCTTGGTGTGTGATGTTCCCCTTTCTGTGTCCTTATTAAAATTATATCACATGATTAATGCTAAAAGACTAAAGTCTGTTTTCAAGCAGTTTTCTGATGTCATACTAGTGCTTCATTATAACTTTCTGAAGTCAAGTTTAGGCGAGGATTTCTATACGACATAACATATAGTGACTCCATCTCATAAAGCTGAAATTCATACCAAGAGTGAAAGGTCATCCACAGGCAAACTGCAGCATATTTCACCGAAAAATTCGAGGACTATTTCAGCCTCGCAATTTCCAAGAATAGTAAGGCTATTTCCAAGCTACTGACAGATTTTAAATTGCCATACCTTTTGTTGTGGCCATCTCTCATTTTTTTGTAATTCAAGAAATAGCTTTGTCAATTTCCTGAGTCTCTAGTATGTTATTAAAAGTTATATATTTCTGCTAATATATTATTATCTTCATACCCTTAAATCAGTGAGTCAAGTGGTCACAAGATCATGATTAGATTGCTACAGTGCCTTACTTACAGAAGCTATGCATTAAATATTTGAGTAAAGGAAGTAATAAATGATCAAAACATTAAGTATACAAATATATTAGTAATCCCAAATACGTCTTCCTCAAATATGTTGCAAATAAGCTTCATCCTTTTCAGTGAGAGAAGGTTAATAAAATCAGACTGTTAAGAAATAAAAGGTATAATGGGGATCTGATCAATTTTCTTGAAAGCTATAAGTCTTGAGAATGCTTGAAAAATAATTTATTTGTTGTTGTTGTTGCTGAGACAGGGGCTCCCTCTGTCACCCAGGATGGAGTTCAGTGGCGTGATCATAACTCACTACAGCCTCCAATTACTGGGCTCAACCATCCTCCCACCTCAGCTTCTCAAATCCTGGGATTACAGGGTATGCCACCATGCTTGACTAAATTTTTTAACTTTTTACTTTTTGCAGAGATGGGGAATTGCTGTGTTTCCCAGGCTGATCTCAAACTCCTGGCCCCAAGCAATCTTCCTATCTTGGTCTCCAAAAGTGGTAGGATTATACCATAACTAACCTTGAAGTACAATTTCTAACACTTTATCATTTATTCTGCTTTACAGTACTTTTATGTTCTTGTTTATATTAAAATATATGAGAAGTGATCGAGTAAGAGATAATTCATGGTCTATAATTTCTACAAACAAATTAGCAAAGATGCGAAGTAAAACAAACACATCCAGGAGGATTCCACTATCAAATCTATAAATGCCACATGAATGGATATAGGAAATAAAGAAAAATGGACAAAATGAGGGAAAATAGCAGAGGAAATGGTGAAACTATCAAACCGGGAATTACATACACACTGTGTGTCTGGGTTTTGTGTGTATGTGGTTTTTGTTTTTTGTTTGTTTGTTTGTTTGTTTTGTTTTGTTTTCTACTGGCCTGTTTTCCATGCGGTGTTTGTGGGGTGGGGGAGTGTCCATTGTTTGGCATCAACTGGAATTACAAGGAGGTTTCCTCAGCAATTCTGAGAACAGAGATAAACATTCCTGATATCATAGTAAAACACGAATGTAATAAATAAACAAGCTGAAACCAATCACATAACCTGAAATATTAAGAATGCAGGTAAGGCAGGGAACGGCGGCTCAAACCTGTAATCCTAGCACTCTGGGAGGCCGAGGCAGGTAGACTACCTGAGGTCAGGAGTTCAAGACCAGCCTGGTCAACATGGCAAAACCCTATCTCTACTAAAAATATTTTAAAAATTAGCTGTGCATGGTGGTGGGCACCTGTAATTCCAGCTACTTGGGAGGCTGAGGAAAAAAAATTGCTAGAACCCTGGGGGAGGAGATTGCAGTGAGCCAAGATAGCACCATTCTACTTCAGTCTGGGCAACAGAGCAAAACTCTGTTTCAAAAAAAAAAAAAGAAGAAGAAGAAGAAGAATACAGATATGCAAATAGGAATTAGTTAAGCACAAACCTGAATCTTTCTGTAGGCAAGTCAACCCTGGAAGCTCAGCTATCTCATCTGTAAAATATGGGTAACACCCATTCCACAGGTTGGTTATGAGAAAAAAATGAAGCATTTGGCTACGTCTGGAATACAGTTTCTTAATCAGTGGTGATTTGTTATTGCTGTTTGTTATTATTCTTATTTCTATAGTTGGTATTGTTATATCTTGGCCCATTTCTGAGCATATATCATACAACTGAATGATTGCTTAAAAAGAGAACTTACCCACGAAGAGTTGACTGTTGAGCTGTAAGAGGACATGGCCATCGGCGGGGGCGGGCTGTGTCTCTGGTGTGAGCTGATCCACTTGAATGGATGCCTCCTTCATGTTCCTTTCAACTCTCACATGGTGCCACTGGTTGTCGTTGAAGTGGGTGGGTGATTGCACTGAGATTTCAAAAGGCCCATTCCCCACATCAAATGAAAAAGTCACTACTGTCGGAGCTGGAAATATGACACATAAAGATTGTTCTAGTGAGTTCATGTGGTAGAGTGTTGAGTCTCCAATATACTTAGGAATAGCACCAGAGTATAACAATCACTAAATAGAAAGATAACAAACGCAACATGGTTTGAATGCCATTGTTTGAAACTCATGACACTGGCACAGAACTAGGTCTTCTGATGTGACATGAGACAATTAAATACATTCATATTTTTGAAAAAAATCAATGATATTCTAAGATATTTCTCCTCAGAGTTAAGTTTTGCTATTGATAAGAAGTAAAGCTATTTATCCAAAGCAAGGAAGATAATAGCAACTGGCATTGTATGTAAAAATAATTGTTACAGTAATTCAAAGTTTATATAATTCCAAAGGCATGCTATACACATTAGATATGCAGATAACAGCAGCTTAGGAGTATATCAAAATGAGTGATTAAGTAATTTGTAATTGACTAAAAAATTGCTTTTTAGTTTTAATTAACTGAAATTAAAACTGCTTTTAAATTGTTATAAGAAACTACCAATTACTTTCCCAAATTATCACATGTTAAGTATCATAATATATTCTTACAAAAAGGGTAAGTTAATATCATTGACTTTTTTCAAAGGGGCACAATGAAAAGAGTCAGATGATAAAGTAGACATATGAGTAGTTTAAAAATCAGTTAAAAGATTTACTACTAAATGATACAATCTCATACACTTCTCTGGAAAAGGAGACTTACAGCGAAGCTCTATTCGTATAAAATCGGTAATCCCCAAGTTCTCTAAAAATACCCCAGATGAAGCTGTTGTCTTAAAAAAGAAAGACACATCAGCGCTAAGTTCTCCGTGAAAAGTAGGAAAATGAAGATATGAAGCCTCAGTATCAAAGGAAGCTGAATTCCAAAATGATCCTATTTTGTGGGAGAAAAAAGAAGAAAAAGAATTCAAAAAGAAAATAAATTCAAAAATAAAATGAATGCAATTACATTTTCTATTTTTAGCATTTTTGCTATTAAAAATGTGACATACAAATCTGCTCTTTTTTTTCTATCAATTATGTAGTATATGTCTTGCTATACAAGACATGGCATAAGAGATATTTTACAGGGATTAAACTCCTAGATTTTTTTCCAATAGAGAGTAAGAATGATTATTACAGAAATGGCCTGAATGTTATCTTTTATATGGGACAAATATCCTCAGCTTCAGTACTATATCCTTCACTAAACTGATATTATACGACCTGCCAAATATTGATAAGTAGACAATCTTTTATAACTTGAAAATTTAAACACCTACCTGTTTCAAACAAAAACCCTCAAGAAGCTTACAGTATTTTTTATTCTAACACTTCTAGCACACATACTTCACAGAGTTACATAAACTGTTTTCCTTAATGGGCCTGTGATTGTCTAAACTGAGACTGGCATTCTAAATAGTCTTGTCTAATTACAAACCAACATACAACTTACTCTGTCCAAGCTGACATTCTCATGAAAATGCTCTTTTTATTCAAAATTATCTCTTACTTTGCCAATAAGAATGTCCCTGCAAAGTGGATGTCCTTTGCAGGGACATGGATAAAGCTGGAAACCATCATTCTCAGTAAACTCACACAAGAACAGAAAACCAAATACCACATATTCTCACTCCTAAGTGGGTACTGAACAATGAGAACACATGGACACAGGGAGGGGAACATCACACACCAGGGCCTGTCAGGGGGCTGGGTGGTAGGGGACTAGGGGAGGAATAGCAGGGGATGGGGGATTGGGGAGGGCTAACATTGGGAGAAATACCGAAGGTAGATGACAGGGGGATAGATGCAGCAAACCACCATGGCACGTGTGTAACTATGTAACAAACCTGCACATTCTGCACATGTACCCCAGAACTTAAAGTACAATTTTAAAAAAAGAATGAAGTGGATAAATTGCAAATGAAAAGTGTTCTCAAAATGTTTACAAAGGCTCAAAATAGGCAGAAAATGTTCAAAAGGCTGGGATATAAATTAAAAGATCTGAAAAAAATGTAGACCATAAAGTTAATTATCATTGCTGCCCAAATACAACTTATCTTCACTTTCTCAGTCTTTTTTCGATATCTACAACTTTCCTTTGGAAAAAATACTGTGAACCATATATAGCAAAAAATATGGAAAATAAAATAAAAATGCAACAGCATGAGCTGACAGGAGTGAAATCTGACTGGATATGTGTGGTTGATGAGAAGTATTATCAGAGAAACAAACTCCGCATTGTCTGCTGCCACTAGCAAGTTCTGTGTACATCAAATACTGTACATCTTCCTTTTTTTTTTTTTGTTTGAGACAGTCTTGCTCTGTCACCAGGAACAGGCTGGAGTACAGTGGCTCGATCTCAGCTCACTGCAACCTCCGCCTCCCGGGTTCAAGCAATTCTCCTGCCTCAGCCTCCCGAGTAGCTGGGACTACAGGCACACGCCACCATGCCCAGCTAATTTT